>NW_028317852.1:486428-648571 GCF_062004578.1 Staurois parvus | reverse complement strand
TTGAACATATTCAACTTCTATATCTCTGTGCCAGTATTTCCTGTGAGTGCTCACAAAACAAAAAAGACATTTTCTGAAAGGGAAAATCATGATTCATTTTTTTCATGTTTTTAAACTCTGTCCCATATTAGTTTCACCAATTAGCTAAATGTTTCCTAAACCCACAGTTATCAGTGTTTCAAGTAGCAGTAATGCAATACCTATCAGTGCAGATCAGTGTTAACTCTACCTATGAGCTGTGGAGCATTGGATGGCAGAAATAAATAATGCATATATAACCTTTATTTAACATGAAACAGCTTGTTCTTTTTTTTAATGAATGCGTCATAGGATTGATCCCGGATAATCTATTGCAACCAAGACAACTTTAGTTTTAGTTATGCATTGATTGAGGCTGTAAATGTTTGATGATCCTAGTCCAAGGTATAATAATCCACTGCTATAATAAGTAGTGTTGGCTGTATCTTAAAGCTATGTAATCAATATCTTGGTCTAAGCTGTGCCAAACAGGGATTATATGGTAACAGTGAGAACTAGAAAATATATGCGTATTTTTTTTTTACTACTCAGAGTAGTTTTAATTCGACTTGTGGGTCTGGTTTCTCTCACTTGATACTGTGCAGTCTTCATAAAGACATTTATTTTATTTATGTTATTTTATGACACATATTTATATAACTTGAGTTAACTTGCAAAGTTCAGTATCATGGCAAACAAATGCATTCCAGTTTAGGCTATGGTTACACCAAAATGAATTACATGGAGTAATATAGATGTGCGTTGGCATGAACTTTGCATGAACGTATGAATTGGTCAAAATGACATGCAGATCTAAACACTAAAAAATGCAGCAAACAGGTCTTTTTACCAATGCTTTGCAATGCTCAAAAGTGGAACTGAAGTTATACTGTAAGAAACAGCAAGCAGGCCAACTTTTATTGCAGAAGAGCCGTGCACAGTCTCTTCTGCAATAAAATGCCTCTAGGACTATTGGAAGTATGAAACCTTTAATTCCGCTATAATTTGAGCAAGTTCTATTGCAGGCAATGCAGTTGATTTACTTATGGCACTTAGGCTGTTCACTTTGAAAGGGAATTTTCACCTAGTTTATTGAATAAGGTGAAGCTCTACTGACTTTCATCTTCCTACACTATCCAAAACTTTAATCTGACTCTGCTGCCAAGGCTTCTTTTAAAATGTGTTCCTTTAAAAGCCATAATGTACTTTGTAATATTATTATTATTATTATTATACAGTATTTATATAGCGCCAACAGTTTGCTCAGCGCTGTACATTATAATGGGAGACAGTACACGAGACAGCACAATACAGTAACAATACAATACATGAGGGGTTTGAGGGCCCTGCTCCTTGGAGCTTACAATCTAGGAGGGAGGGGAGAGTAGTACAGGAGGGAATAGCTGTGGGGGATGGAGTGGTGGGAAGAGCGGAGGAGATGGGCAATTATTAGGTGAGGGCGGGGTAGGCTTCTCTGAAGAGATGGGTTTTCAGGGTGCGCCTAAAGGTGAGGAGGGTAGGTGATAGTCTTATGGATTGGGGTAGTGAGTTCCAGAGGATGGGGGAAGCCCTAGAGAAGTCCTGGAGACGGGCATGGGAGGAGGAGACCAGGGAACTAGAGAGTAGGAGGTCTTGTGAGGAGCGGAGAGTGCGTTTTGGGTGGTAGATGGATATCAGGTCGGTGATGTAGTTTGGGGCAGTGTTATGAACAGCTTTGTACGTCAATGTTAATAATTTGAATTTTATGCGTTGGGCAATCGGAAGCCAGTGGAGGGATTGGCAGAGGGGGGTGGCGGATAGGGAGCGGTTAGTAAGGTGGATGAGTCTGGCCGCAGAATTCAGGATAGACTGAAGCGGGGATAGCCTGTGTTGAGGTAGGCCGGCAAGGAGAGAGTTACAGTAGTCAAGTCGTAATATAATGAGGGAGTGAATGAGTTGCTTTGTAGTTTCTGGAGTTAGGAACGTGTGTATTTTGGAGATGTTGCGGAAGTGGAGTCTGCATGAATTTGTCAGTGATTGGACCTGGGGCTGGAAAGACAGATTGTAGTCTAGAATGACACCTAGTACTCTGGCTTGCGGGGTGGGGCTGATGGTGGCATTGTTGGTTGTGATGAAGAGGTAAGGGGGGGAGGGAGCGAGCTGGGGGGAAAACCAGGAGCTCGGTTTTGGCAAGGTTTAATTTGAGGAAGTGGAGTGACATCCAGTCTGATATGTCACTCAGTAGGTGTGTGATTCGGGCGGAGACTGAAGGGGTGAGGCGGGGAGTAGAGAGATAGATTTGAGTGTCATCGGCATAGAGATGGTAGTTGAAGCCATGGGAGTGTATCAGTTGACCAAGGGAAGAGGTGTAGATGGAGAAGAGAAGGGGCCCGCGGACAGAACCTTGGGGGACCCCAACAGAGAGGGGGAGTGAGGGGGAGGTGGCAGCATTATAGGTAACACTGAAGGAGCGTTGTGATAGATAGGAAGAGAGCCAGGAGAGAGCGGAGTGTCTGAGGCCAAAAGAGTATAGTTTTTTGAGGAGGATCGAGTGGTCGACCGTGTCGAAAATCGCAGAGAGGTCGGGGAATAGTAGCACTGAGTAGTGGCCATTGGCTTTGGTGGTTAGCAGGTCGTTGGTGAGTTTGAGTAGGGCAGTTTCGGTGGAGTGTAGGGGACAGAAGCCAGATTGTAGGGGATCAAGGAGGTTCTTGTCGGTGAGGTGGGAGCTTAGGCGATTATAGGCTAAGCACTCAAGGAGTTTGGATGTAAATGGCAGCAGGGAGATGGGTCTAAGGTTGTTTAGGTTGGTGGGATCCAGGGAAGGTTTTTTAGGTATGAGAGTGATGTGCGCGTGCTTCAGAGGGGAGGGGAATGCGCCAGTAAGAAGGAAGAGATTAAAAATGTGGGTGAGGGAGCGTAGGATGGAGGAGGTGGGTGATCGTAGGAGTTGTGTGGGGGCAGGGTCAAGGGGGCAGGTGGTAAGGCGAGCTTCAGAGAAGACCTTAGTGACCTCTTCAGTGGTAGCAGGGTCGAAGGAATGGAGTGTTGAGGGGGTTTTAGTGTGAGGAATGTTGGGCAGGGTGGAGGTCTGGACAGTGGCGAGGTCAAAGGAGAGGAGTGTTGAGGGGGTTTTCGTGTGAGGGATGCTAGGTGGGAAGGAAGTCTGAGCAGTGGTGATGTCCCTGCGAATTGCGTCGATCTTGCTTTGGAAGTGGTTAGCAATCTCATGGGCGGTGAGTGAGGTACTGGGTGGAGGTGGGGGCGGAGAGAGCAGGGATTTGAAAGTGGAGAAGAGCCGGCGAGGACTGGAGGAGAGGGTATTGATGAGGGTTACAAAGTAGGCTTGCTTGGCAGCGTGGAGGGAGGAAGTGTAGCTGAGGAAGGCGGATTTATATTTGGTGAACATTTGATGGGATCTGGTTTTGCGCCATAGTCACTCTAGCGCACGACTGCGTCGCTTGAGATTTTTGGTGTGGTCATTCTGCCAGGGTTGAAGCGGTCGGGGTCTAATGTTTCATTTGGTTAGGGGTGCTAGTGAGTCAAGAGCGGCTGACAGCGAGTTGTTATAAACAGTAGTGGCCAGGTAGTGACGTTTGGAGGGGTAGGTGTAAGAAGACAAGGAGACGGAGAGGGCGATGAGGTTGTGGTCAGAGAGGGGAAAAGGGGTGTTTGTGAGGTTGTGGGGGGTGCAGAGATGTGAGAAAACAAGGTCCAGGGTGTTCCCGTCGGAGTGAGTGGTGGACTGTATGCACTGTGCGAGTGCAAAAGAAGAGGTTAGGTGGAGGAGTTGGGATGTAGCCGGGTTATTTATGTTGATAGGGATGTTGAAGTCTCCAAGGATGATGGTGGGTAGCTCGGAGGAGAGAAAGAAGTATTATGTTTAAGTATAACAAAACATATAGATTAAAAATTAAATATGCACTCACATATTTAAGACTGGTTCATACAAGATGCTTTCCAGTCCCTTTTTAAAACCACATCTAGACTGCATGCACAGTGTTTGCCATGTATTCAAATAGCCCTAGTTCACACCAGTGTGCTCAGTTCCAGTGCTTTCAATAAATGTTTATCCAGAACCAGGGGCGGACTGACAACTCATGGGGCCCCCGGGCAATAAGGGATCATGGGGCCCCTGTGTCCTTGCCCAAACTCAAAAAAACCTATGAAAAAGGTACCAGGGGCATCACATGGGGCCCCCTACTGACCCCGGGCCCTTGGTCAGTGCCCCAGTTTCCAAATGATCAGTCCGCCCCTGTCCAGAACACATCAAAATGTGTTTAACCCCATTAGAATATAAGGGAATGCACATTATCATAATGAAAAGAAAGATTTTTCTAGTGTAAAAAAAAAAACTGGAATGCATTAAAAACACATCAAAAATGCATGGGAATGCATATGCAAAAACGCATCTGGAATGCTGAAAAATGCTCTCTCTTTACAGAGACTTTAAAAATATCTTTTTATTTTTAATTTTGCTCTATTAAGTGTCATCAAATAATATTGGTTTGTCACTGTCCTATTTAATACTTTTACATAATAAATGAACTAATTAATTTTGTGTACCCATCAAAAATATGCTCATAATTCATTATTTTAGGTCATTTTCTGTTTTCTTAGCTTGATCTTTTAAACATTTTTTTTTATTAAAGTATACTGTATGTAAAACCTCACTGTGTAAAACAACCCATCTAGTTTAAAATAGAAATGAAAGGCAAAACAATTGTGTATAGATTACAAAAAACATTGTAAATACCTTTTATCCCTTTTTTTTTTATAAGTGATTACATTCCCTCTATTCTCAGCTACATAGCTGCATAAGAGCTGGTAGAGGAGAAACAGCAGTACACTAATCTTCCCAGTGAAAAGCTGTACAGGGAGGGGGGTGTCAGGACAGGTCTGCTCACTGGAGGAGAGCACACTGGGTTTTATTAACTAAAGATGGAGAGTGCAAAATCAGGCTTACTTCTGCATAGAAACCAATCAGCTTCTGACCTAACTTGTTCAATTAAAGTGTTACTAAACCCAGGACCCTGCATTCACTATATCTGGTCTCCCACAGTACACAGGGCATGGAAGTTCAATTATTTTAGTAAATATAAACTGCTAAACAACTTTTCTCATCAGCAGTATATAGCAGTCTTGTGACTTCATTCAGTGTCCAGTTTTGACCTCTGTCTGGACTGTGCTAATTGACCCTGTGCTGATCACATGCAATGTCCCAAAAAAAACACTCTAACAATACAAATCAAACTGAGCATGTGCAAAGTGTCTCCACACTATATGTCTTATTAGAAGATAAGAGAGGGACACTGGAAGGGGAGGATCAGGTAAGTCAGGATCAAACAGCATTTGTACACAATGCAGGGGATTAACCCCGTAGGTTCCACAGTGAATATAACAAGCATGCTTTACTGCATATACAGACTGATTTTACTGCTGTGCGCTTAGTAACACCTTACACTTTGGCAATAAAACCTGGAAACTGATTGGTTTCTATGCAGAAGTGAGTCTGATTTTGCACTCTCCAGCTTTAATAAATTAACCCCACAGCACAGATAGAGAACTAACCACAGTCTGCACTCCTGCTTAGTGTGGTCAGTTTTTTTTAATAGGAAAGCAGAGAGACCGGCAGGCACACCAGGGATTTCACACAAAAGAAGCATTACAAAGAGAACAGGATCCCTCTTCATACAAGTACATGGTACAGCAGACACATCAGGAATATGAAATGTTGGGTTTACATATTCTTTAACTTTACTCCTTGGTGTAGACATACAGGGATTTAAAAAAGATAAAAGTTAATCAAGATTAGCTTACTGTAAAAGCACATTTTCTAACATGGGCTATAAACTAGTAGAATTTTGCTAGAAATTTTTGTTTTAAGAACGTTTGATTTTCTTATCAGTAGTAGGGTGAAATTGGAAAATTTTTCTCAAATTTCTCACAGTGTGTGTGGTTTTCTTTCAGGAAATGACATTCACTTCAAAATCAAATGTTAAAAGCAAAGAAAGGTTTGAAGTACTTTAGAATAACATTCTTTTAGCTGTCAAATGTACAAAGAATTTTTTAATTAATATTTATACAAATATTTGTTCAAAAATCTACTGGTGTATACTCAGTTTAAGAGGAATCATTCCACCTCACTATTATCTCTGTATATACAGTAAACCTGCATACTGTTCTTTTTATGTAAGTGGATCACACTTTTAGGACTATCACTGACCAAAAACCAATATGTAGGCAGGCCTAATGAGGGTACCCAGTTCAGAAGTAACCTCCTCACAGACTTGGTAAACACTTGGGTTGGTTTACTTAAGGCAAATAGACGTGAAAGCAGGTTAAAATTAGGTAAGTGCTGTTCTGGCTGGGAGGGTAGGGGTTAAGGTTCTCATGGTCCTTTGGCAAGATTCTTGAGTCCAATCCACTGCACCTGAGAGTATAAATTGGGACAGTGGGCTGGGATCGGGAGAGAGCGTGGGTGGCCGATGGCCTGTACCCTTGGCCTTTGTCTAGAGTCTGGAGGATCTGCTGTCAGAGAAGGCTGCTTCCCTTCCCCAGCCCTGGCCCTCTGCCCAGAAGCCTGAAGATAAAGCCGCCTGGAAAAGGTGTAAAGATTGTAAATCGTAAGAACTTGAGGTTGGCCCCGAAGAGACCAACCTCTGGAACTTGCCTCTGCTGGATGACGCAACTACATGGACTCACTTCTGCAGGTATACCGGGACAGCACATAGCCTGGTTAAATTAGGGACTAGGGACTTAGGAAAAGGAACTGTTTTGTTGAAGTTCTGTTGGACTTTGTAATATCGCACTTTATTCAGTAAAACGTTAAACTTTGCCTTTTGCCTGGTCTGAATTTACTCAAAGGGGTGTACTGCAAGTACACTGCACAATTTTACACTTAGTCTACAGCTCAGGTCACAAACACATGCTGTATGAAGAGTTAACATGTGAGAGTCACCCTAATGCATGTCACACATATGGTTGCCAAGAGCAACAAAGGTACAGTCAGCAAGCAGCTTGTCCATGGAGTATACCTGTTGTAGGTGGAATTGCCTCTTGCCGTGAGGGAGAATATGTCGGCACTCCCTATGACTTCCTTCCATTCTGACTCCCATAGCAATAAGAGTGGAACTGAACTCCAGAGGTCTCCATCCTGTAAAGAGGTACTTAAATTCAAGAGGTACAGTCAAGTGCACAATAGGGCCTGCACAGGATTCCATGCTGCTACTAGGACTGGTAATGGGAAACAGTGGATAGGTGTCTGTGGCCAGTGTTCGGCACAGCCCTCCTATTTGCAAGCTACAGTGGGAAGATGTACATTTACATGGGAACCCGAGAGTGACTGGCGAACAGTTGTTGTGCAAGTGTACATGGTGTACGTTCATCTCTAAGAGTAGAGGCCCGCCTTTAAGGTTGAGCATTTCCTAACGGCTACCTCAACCTTGTCCTAGGGCATTGGTGAAACTGGCACTAAAGCAAAGGTACCCCATGTGAGTGAAGAGAGAGAGACCCTGTACAAGGTGTCAAGCATAACTCAAAGAACTCATCCTAGAGGTAGGCCTCTCATGTTACCCAGACTTGGCATTCAATGAGTTAATTGGAAAACATGGAGGACATGACAAACAATCACCACTCTGATGCTTGTAACATACTGTAAACTTGCCTTTGCAATTTACCAGCCTCTTCCTTTTCTGAATGAACAGAGTGAGTGATCCGTACCAACCATTCAATTTGTTCATTCATTACCGAAGCATAGTAAATCTCAAAAGTGAGTGTAAAAAATTAATTAAAAATGTGAAAAAAAAGGATTTAAGGCTCATTTACAGGGTTTTCATGCGCATACAGTGTGAATGAGCACTTTGTTTGTGCAGCTGGAGGTACCTGTTACTCTACAGGGATGCAATGGCTGCAGTGGCTGTACAAACACAGCTTCAGGCCCTAATTTGACAGATGTGCAAGTGCGGGTGAGTGGCCCTGTAGGCACACTCTCTGTGTTTGGGGCCATACACCTGCATCAACACACCTGTCAAATTAGGACCTACAGCTCTGTTTGTACAGTTGCAGCGTCCCCATAGCATAACATTGACTGCCTGCACACAGCTACAGATACATAAAAAAAATATCTGCTTCAAACTGTACAGGCCACAGCACCCATGTGAATGAGCCCCAAGACCTCTTTCACATAGAGAGCTTTATTTATTAACTCAATACAGTTTTATTGTATAGATTTAGTATGAATTTGGCAAGTTATGTTGTGTTTGTGTCCGCTAACATTGATTTTATTGTATTTTTGAAAAGGAAATGATGACACGGGAAATAGTCAGAAAACTCACAGAAAAAAAGCAGCTAAACACAATTAGAGTTTAACCACTTGTGGACCAGCAATCTACCCGTACATCCTGGGCTGTCCTGAATACCGAATGGACCCTGTGCAAACATTTGCTTGGCACCCCTCTATTCAATTTCACTCTCCACCTGCTGTGAGACATACAATAAATAGACTCAAAATCAATTTACTGCAGCAGATCAGGCAGCAATTGCAAATGGTTGCTGGAGGTTACAGCATATCATTACTGCTCACTGACCTGGTTGGTAGAGGTTACAACACACATTATGGCTCACTGATAAGTTGCTAGAGGTTACAGAGCATGATTTCTGCTTGCTGATTGGTTGATAGAGGTTACAATGCATCATTACTGCTCACTGATTGGTTGCTAGAAATGACTGCCCATCCGTACTGCTCACTGATTGGCTGCTAGACGTTACTGCAAATTGTTACTGCTCACTGATTGGTTGCTAGAGATTACTGCACATCATTACCACTCACCAATTGGTTGCTAGAAGTTACTGCACATCGTTACCACTCACTTATTATAGAGCAGCCCATTGAAATTAATGGGCTGCCCTACACAAGGCATACAACTTTATCCACCCTGTCAGTACACCTTTGCATTCCTGCTAACCTCTGCACCCCAAACCTCCCCCATCCTCTCCATTCCAACCTCCTCTTCCATCTTAACTCTACATGCCTCCTCTACTTGTCTTTGCATCCACCTTCCTTACCTCTGTACATCCCCTCCTTGCTCACCTGTGCACCTCAAACTTTAATTCTTTTCTGCCTACCAGGCACATCCCACATATGCACATTACCAGCACAGTAGGCAGCATTTAGCAGACTTGATGATGGCTGGAACCATAGGGGCTGGCATAATATACATATGAATACCTCCACTATTTACATATGAATGCCACATTGCTGACACTATTTACATACGAATGATACTGCTATTTGCATAGGATTGCTGGTTATTTATATGTGAATGCACACGAGTCATCTGTCCATGGCAACAGGGCAGAGCTAGGGAGCATACCGTATTTTTCGCCGTATAAGACGCACTTTTTCTTCCCCAAAACTGGGGGGGAAAAGTTGGTGCGTCTTATACGACGAATAGAGAGAGAATCCGTGAGGCGCGGCCACGGCCGGAGGAAAGGCCGCAGCTTTGGCCTATCTCTGGAGTGGTCGGCCATCTTAGTACACCCGGCAGTGCGCGCTGACGTCATCACCCCCTCTGCTCGTGGATCAGCCCTGAAGACCGGAACGGCGCGGGAACACGGCGAGAGGAACGCGCGGAGCAAAGGTAAGTGAATTGACACAATATGGGGGATGAATTACTATAGGGGGGATGAATTACTATATGGGGGATTAATTACTATGGGGGATGAATTACTATATGGGGGATGAATTACTATGGGGGATGAATTACTATATGGGGGATGAATTACTATGGGGGATGAATTACTATATGGGGGATGAATTACTATATGGGAGATGAATTACTATATGGGGGATGAATTACTATGGGGGATGAATTACTATATGGGGGATGAATTACTATATGGGGGATGAATTACTATGGGGGATGAATTACTATATGGGGGATGAATTACTATATGGGGGATGAATTACTATATGGGGGATGAATTACTATGGGGGATGAATTACTATGGGGGATGAATTACTATATGTATTGGGTTCAGAATCTTTTTTTTTCTAGATTTTCCTCCTTTAAAATTGGGTGCGTCTTATATTCCGGAGCGTCTTATATGGCGAAAAATACGGTAAGTGACAGCACTTCACACTGAGATAGCAGGACAATCAAGGGACAAGGGAACAAGGAACAAAGGAAGACTTCAAGGAACAAGGGAATGTAAACCTGGATAAGTGGCAAGTATGGGGCAGCTGCTTTGGGCCCCACAACAATGACTGGGCCAAGGGCAGCTGCCTCTTTTTCCCCTCCTTAAAAACAGCCCTGCGTACATCCCTGGACTTTGAGTAGTTATACTGCATCCCGATGTTGTTTTATTCAGCCGACAGTTGGCTTTCTTGTAAAAGCAAGCCTAAGCCGCTGGTTTGCTTTTGCTGGTAGTGGGAGGGGACCCCCCTCCTGCCCCCTCCTATGGATCTTGGGCTCTCCTGTCCCACCGGAGAACTCGAGAGTGACCATAGAGCTAATCGTTGACCAGAACGGTTACGATCATCCCTATACTCTCAAAAACCAGAACCCTCAGTGGTTCAAAAAAAGCATCGGATCATACCGATTTTGGTATAAGCTAAAGCTTTTAAGGGCAGAGGAGAGATCCAGGGTCTATTAGATCAGACCAGATCTCGCAGTAAAGAGTACCTGTCACTGTATTATTGCTTTCACAGAGGATATTTATATTCCCTGTGATAATAATAAAAAAGATAAAAAAGGGACAGTGTAAAAATAAAAAAAATGGAAATTTTTTTTGTAAACTGCCTCCAATCCCAGTGCTTGCGCGCAAAGGTGAACTCATACAGCGGTCCACACACATACGTAACAGCAAACGAACAACACATGTGAGGTTTCACCGCAAACGTCAGGCCTGCTGTGTAAATCTACAATGGTAACCTTTAAAGGCTTTTAAAGCATTGCCTATGGATAATAAAATGTATGCAGTTGCTGTTGCACGATTGTGGTCATTTTCAAAGCGTCAAATGTTTGCTGTCTATTTACTCTATTTACTTTCATCCTTTATATGTTTTTCAAACAATTGGGTATTATATTGTGTTTTGTGCATTAAAATTTAAAAAAAGTGTATTTTTTTTTTTTAAAAAGTTGCATTTGAAAAACCGTTGCGCAAACATTCTTTGATATAAAAAGTTGCAACACCCACCATTTTATTCTCTAGGGCCTCTACTTTAAAAAAAAATACATCACATTTGGGTGTTCTCAGTAATTTTCTAGTAACAAATATTGATTTTTACATGTAAACAAAAAGTGCCAGAAAAGTCCTGGTCTTAAAGTGGTTAAAAAACGCGCATAAAAAAACCCCAGGTAAACTTGCATAGAAATGCAGGTAAACGCAAGTGCTTCCATATGAATTTTTAGCTGCCTTTTGTATTTGCTCAAGTGTGAATCAGGTCTAAATGAGGGGAAGCTCTGCTGACTTTCATCATCCAATCATGTCATCAAACAAAAATGCTGCTTGTTTGTTTTTTCCTTGAATACGATTGGGTATTCTTTGTAAAGTGAAGCTTTAGCTCATTTACTAAACTGTGGAGCAACTGCATTTGCATAGTTAACAGACTATTTGCCTTCAGTAAATCAACTCTCCATTGCATTTACCTTGTTATAGTTTGAACAGGGCTACTAACAGAGGTAGTACTACAATGCAGGGGCGGACTGACAACTCATGGGGCCTCCGGGCAATAGGGGCTCATGGGGCCCCTGTGTCCTTGCCCAAACTCAAAAAAGCCTATGAAAAAGGTACCAGGGGCATCTCATGAGGCCCCCTACTGACCCTGCCCTTGGGCAGTGCCTGAGTTTCCAAATGGTCAGTCCGCCCCTGCTACAATGTAATGAGCTCTCTGTTGTTTGCCTCAGAGAACAACCTCAGCTTCTCTGCCACATCAGGTTGAGCAAAGAGGATATTGCACTACTATTACTCACACAAGTATATATATCCTGCACACACTACCGTTCAGTATGAGGAATAAATTAAGAATAAAGAAATGCATTGTATTGTAGAGTAAACTACTGTATAGGGCAATACGTACATACAGGAACAAATAGAGTGTAAGTAACTGCAATTCTCTAGACAAAGGAGTTACTGTATTGTAGCAGTTTAGAATAGGAATCTATATAATTAGAATATTCTATATCTGAGAATGTACAAATCAGTATTAAACAATGGCACAGATAACATTATGCACACATAGGCTGTTAGAGGAGTTTAGGAGCAGCAGCATTTTAGAGGAAATCAAGGTTCCTTCTCTTGAATGCAGAAGAATCACGTTCAGTAGAGGAACTTCTGGGCATTAAAAAACATCAAATGTGATTAAACACCCCTAAGCATTTATTAATTTCAGTGACTCAATGACCAGAATAAATTACAATTCTGGCCAATGAAATAAATAAATGCCCACATGTGCCTGAATGCTTCTAAATGCGCTTAAAACAAGTTTGAAAAAAACATGGCTTAGGTGCATTTTTAAAGCTATCAGGAGAAACAGGGTTTACAATAAACCAGTCTGCATGGGGTCTAATGGTAAAGAGGTCTGTAATAACTTTTCTGTGACCAGTATACTTTACTGCACTCTATATGAATGGCCTTGTAGAGTAGCTTTCTGAGAAGACAGTCCTGAGAAGACAGTCCTTTGCGTTAGCATATTGGCTGGCTAGCACTGGGGCCCAGTCTTTATGGCGGTGTACATAAGTACAGTCCCAGTAAAGTCTGCATGCAGTGGTAAAGTCTGCTGGTCAAATGTCCAGTCCCTGTGTGCTCAGTTTCTGCTAGCAGCAACAGGTTAATGGCAGTAGTACCCTCTCACCAGTCCTAGCAAAACAGGAGCTCCAGTCTCGTCTTCTTCTAAATTGCTTGGCGCTATTTCTGTCCTCAGCACCCAGGTTAACAGCTCTTCAGTTTCTGTCTTGGCTACATGCTTGTAGTAGGTTCACAAGCACACCTCACATAGAAGTAGCGATGTGCACACCTTGGTGCCCTCTCACCAAAGAAGTCTTCTTTCTAAAGTCCAGGAGAAAAACTGTCCTTTGCCCCTCCTATTATAAGAGTGTATATCTGGGAGTTGCAGTCTATCACTTTATCTACTCTTATGCAAGATCCCCTTCCCACATTACATTTCCCAAAGTTCAGAGCGGTCTGCAGCAAGTCCTTGATGCCCCCTGGCTCCCTCTGTTGGAAGGATGCTGAATGGCACTGAAAGCCAGCATAGGAGTCTTGTATAGGCACATAAACCAGCTGCAGTACACTGTCTTTATAGTGACTCTTTCTTTAGTCAAGCACCTAGCTACAACAGTGATTAAAAAGAAAAATAACAGGACAACTGGTCCTGGTCAGGTATTGGAGAAGTGCTTTCATTTTAGAGGTGGTAGTACTGTACCGTGGACAAGAATAACCCCCTATGGGACTTTAGTGCAGCGAACATACCATCAAACATGTACTCAAAAGGAACTCTTTTAGTCATATACTTTATTACATAAAGGTATTAATAAGAAGTACATTATCATTAAAAACATTAGTTCTGATAACTATTGCAAGGATATTTTCCCTCACATTAGAACAAGACAACATTCCCAAAAATTATCCCGACGCATTTCAAACATTCCACTTTTTGATCTTCTTCAGGGAGAATTTCTAGATAAACATGTTTGAAATTATTGGCAGTTTGCATATAAAGAATTATTGATAACATTCATATAATTGCCATTTTGATACTTACAAGTATCCAAGATGAGACTGGATAGTCCGAAATTCAATGGTGTAAACTATCGGAAGGGCAAGGGTGGTCAAATATCCATCTCTTAATACTGACAGCAAAGGGAGAACACCAAATCACCCTCCATATCTCTTTGTAATCATCATAAAAAATGTGGAGCAAATTAGGTACAAAACTTATTCAGAAGACTTAAAAACTGGTATTCTAGTTAATATATGGAATAAAAGTATATAGGGCAAAGCCAATGAACACCGTGAACTGAGGTATTCCTCGTTCTATGGTAAAGATGTCACAAGTTCCAATGGACCAAAGGTTCTGCCCAATTATTTTATCTATAACAGAAATCAAAATCATAGAAATACTATCACAGCCACCTATAGCAGTATATAGATCATATCATTAGGGCGACTAACCATAATGCTTACTGAACTGTAAAGGTGTAAAGATGTCACAGATCCCAATGGACCAAAGGCTATACCTAGCTTTTAAAAGACGTCACGCCAGCGCCCAGCATAAGGATGTAACTCACGCCGGGCGCATGTGCAGTATGGCACAACATCCAGAGCAGTCATAGGATGTCACCGGCACAGGAGATTACCCTCTAGAGGTGCCTAGACAAAGCGAAGCTTCGTCTGCACCGCCAGGGGCATAGAACAGCCCACAAGGGTAGAAAAAACACATGAGGCCATCCATATCTCATGCCAGATGTCCAAACCAAGGGTCACCCACTAAATCGGGACCCAGTGTCATCCTGAAATCCATCTAAAACAAAACATGCCAGTATGAAATACAAATAACATACATAATTCAAAATTACAGTACCAAAAATATACAATGTAACAATATAATAATAGTGCATATCCCCTATATTAACCCCTTACTAAGGCTTGAATAGTCTAGAATATAATCAAAAACCTATTATTTATGAGCATGAGTGGATCCAAAAGCCCCAAACAGACTGAAATATAGTTCTATTTGTTTACGAGAAAGATTTAAGCAGTTTTATCAGAAGTAAACCCCTTCAAAAAGGGGCAGAACGATGTAACTTCATTTAGACCTGGAGGGAATGTGACCTGCAACACGTATATCATTTCTGTTCTAACTGGAGGAGACATTTATTCCAATCTTCCCCACGATCGGGGATATGTATCCAATCTAGGGCAATACATTTTACTTTAGGGACTCTATAATTATGTACTAATGCCACGTGTCTACCAATAGAGAGGTAGTGGTTCTCTATTTGCATACGATAACATGTTTGTAGATGTGACGCCAAAAATCCTGTTTGGTCTTGCCAATGTAGAAGGCGCCGCATTCACACAACATGAGATATACCACTCGGCTACCTGAGAGGGTAGTGTTGGACTAGCAGATTTAGATGGACTTGACTAATAAATTAAAGCTGAACTCCAGCTAGACAGATGTATCTAGAGGTTTTAAAACACACAGTAGCACTCTTCAGAGACAGGGATTCTTAGTTTGCATTAAAGAGCTTTAGAAACAGTTCAACACTTTTCAGAAAATAGGACTTTTTACTAAAGAGGTCAAAATGGTGCAATAAAAATATTTACAGAAAAGATGTAACCAATATATATATATATATATATATATATATATATATATATATATATAAATAGAGAGAGCAATAACACAACAGAGAGATAAAGAAAGACGTTTAAGAAGGTAGAATACTTGCAGAAGTCCTGGTTTAAGCAGAGTTCAAGTGTGTCCTGAACAAAAGGGTACCTTTTCTCCCGAAGTTGGTTCCTGATCTTAAAAGGGAGAATCTCTTCATCTTCTCTCTCCAGGCATGACAGCCTGTTTTCTAGGAACCCAGCAGGGTGTCTCCTTAAAGCAGAAAACCAATTGCCTCATTTGGGGAGGGGTGTTTAGGCGGAGACCCAGGCTGTGACCCAAATCCCTCCCAAGTTTATACCATGGTCAATAACCTTCCATAGGTGCATGCAGCAGCCTAGCCACTGGCAGGTTAATATGCAGAATGATATTCTGAATGTCCAGACATCAAATATGACATATCTGGCTGTGACGGTTAAAGATATATTGCTTTCTACTCTCTGGTAGATGTTATCTAGGGGTGTAAGGTATCAGGTGACTCGCATTAAACTGACCTATCTGAAAATATGCTTTGTTTTATTGTACCTTGTTCCTGCCGGGATTTATGAAATTGTATGAAAAAGTGGTTTCAAGTGGGATGTATGTTTTACTGCCCCTCTGGAATGCTTTCATGTCCAGTGACTGACTGGTTTATAGCTTTACGACCAGGCCAAGGCAAGAGCCTGACAGACATCCTGGTACCAGCTAATTGAGTTTACAACCAAAAAGCATATCCAGCTGTGCCCTGTGCACTGCTGAACTCAGCACACACACAGACCACATGCCATTCAAAAAAAAGGGAGGGGGGAAGACTGATTTGGAGTGAGAATGACATTTGCAGAGTATGATCCAAATTATGGTTGTCATTGTCCATATCTGTGCGCACAATTATCACACCCGATACTGAGTACCCCTACTATGTACTTTGCATTATAAATGAAGGATAATAATATGATAACAATAATAAGCTTTATGGTTAAGACAGGATCTTTATTTGTCACATCCTGTGGTCTAATGCCTAAGTATTTTTGGGAACTCAAAATAACTTGAAATAAGTACATGAAGCTATGAAGGAGGTCATGTGCAGGTTAGGAGGAGGTCAACCGCAGGCTAAATGTACATGTGAAGCCGTGGTGGTCAGCCTGGTAAATACAGGCAGCTTCAAGTGTGCCCTAACAAGTCCAAAGGACCGCACAATAGAACTTCTCATTATTCACACCATTGCTACTTAATGTGGACATACCACGCACATGCTCATTTGTTTTGTCTACAAACACTGCTGTGCATTGCAATGTGTTGTTAGAACACATTACATTGCTGCCTTTTTTGAACAACTTATATGTAATTATTATGCACAGAGCAACATTGCAATGCTTTGTAGCAAGTCGGAATGCAGTGCACAAAAATACTGCATTTTTCAGCTTTCAGCAATGCAGCATGTTGGTATGAACTTAGGCCGTAAGGCAGAACTTCCCACTCTCAATCAACATTGACTAATAATAATGCTTATGCTGCTAACTAATATTAGTAAATAGATAGGAAGGTATATTATATTTACTTGTTTTACTTTTTGTTTACATTTCTTCATTTACCTCCTGGTTTGCATGCCTAGGCAAATGATGTCATACATCCCAGGAGCCTTCAGGAGGGGTGGGAGGGGCTTTCTCAGCTAAGCACACCCTCCTGCCTGTATGCCTTAGCTAAGAGCAGATGGATTCCTGATTTCAAGAAGTAAATTCATCTGCGCTTACTTAAGATGGGCACGGCCAGTACTGCTAGAGCATTAATGGAGAGCATGGAGACATTAATTGATGGGGGAGTTTGCTTTGAATATTAACCACCTCCCATCCGGCCGTTGTATATAAACGGCCGGACGGTGGCAGTGCAGGGTTGGGTGGCCGTTTATAAACACAGCGCAGCGTGCAGCACCGCGATCCGGTGCCCGCTGTGTCCTCTGGACAGAGTGGAACACCAATCGTCGGACGGGACTGCCCAAGGGCCCGGGGTCAGTAGGGGCCCCATGAGATGCCCCTGGTACCTTTTTCATAGGCTTTTCTGAGTTTGGGCAAGGATACAGGGGCCCCATGATCCCCTATTGCCCGGGGGCCCCATGAGTTGTCAGTCCGCCACTGCTTGTGACATCATTGCTTACTATGTGTGAAATCTGTGAATGATCACAGAGGTCACATGGTACAAGGCTATTCACAACAGCCTTATACCATGTGACAAGCTGTGACCAATCACAGCTCAGTCAGTAGTTCTCAATGGCTGCAAGAATGCAGCTAGAGAGAAGGAGAAATCTTCATCACCCCCCACAAGTAGTACAGTGTCACCATGTAAAAAAAATGTTTAAAAATCATAATTTTTGGTTATAAACTAATTTGGGTTATTTTTTTTTTACTAAAAAGATAATTGAATAAATTTTGGCCATGACGAGTATTTATGTTGAAATACTATTTATTTGCAAAATTTTATAAGAAAAACACTTTTTTTCAAAATTTTTGGACATTTTCATTTACATAGCAAAAAAAAAAAATCCTAGTGGTGAATAAATACTACCAAAATAAAGCAGTATCTGTCTAAAAAAAATGCTAAAAAATTCATATGGGTACAGTGTTGCATGACTGCGCAATTGTCATTCAAAGTGTGATAGCACTGAAAGCTGAAAATTGGGCTGGACAGGAAGGGGGTAAAAGTGTCCAGACTGGAAGTGGTTAAAAAATTAACTAAATAGTGTTTTTTGCTTGTGCTGCTCAGATGCAGCATAGTTTTAAGTCGATTTATCTTGTTATTGTGTTGGGACTATGTTGGGCAATGCTACAAAATGCAGCCAGTGTGAAAAAGTCCAGAAGGGACTTTAATGCCAAAAGAGCATTTACAACCATTCACATTACTTTAATTTTAGAGAAACTCCCATTTACTTACCAGTTGGAATGTGGTGAGCACTTGTGCAGGTAGTCAAGCCAGGTAACAATGGGCAAGCCTGCACACTGGCAGCTGCTAGCCATCTTTATGTACTGCATGACTGCTGAGAAGCCTAGGTGCATTTTGACCACTAACGTAACGAAAAACCTTGCCCCCCCAAAAAAAAGATCCAGAGGCTGATTAAGTTGGAATTAGAGCAAGGCCACAGCTTCATTGAACTTTCCAAAATGTAACAACATTCAAAGAAACCATAAAACAATGCCAGTCACGGGTATACTGTGAGCATTCATAACAAAAACACTGATAGTTTAAGAGGCCTGTCTTGACCATTAGTACCAGGCAGGCATTAAACTGACCCCAGAATTAAACTTGAGGGCATAGCCCATAAAGCAATATCAACCGCTGGCAAGGTAAAGCTGTGACAAAACTCACAACAGATGGGAGGGTGAGCAACTCTTGTGATGTCTGAATCTCCTCAGAGTAGTAGGACGTGCCCCTGGGTAGCCTTTTTCTATAGTTCAGGCTCCACCCAGTCACCTCTTGACTTGGCTGCCAATCCTATCGGAGCCACTTAACGTCCCTGTTTTAGATTTACTCCCATGTATCTGCCAAGCTTCCAGCAGTCAAGGCTCCCCTTCCCTAGGAGGAGCGAGGGGGGTCAAGGGGCCTTCATTTTCGCTGTGATCAGGACAGTGTCAGGAGTAGAACTTTTGTTTGCATTCAGCAAGCCCCACATGGGAGCTGCTAGTGACATTCAGCAAATGTGTACAGTTACTGTGCCTGCTCTGTGATGTTACCAGCCATTTGTTTACTTCCTGCTGCCCGACACACATGGGGTCACACACAAAAGTCCAGCAGCCCACATTTGGCACGTGGGCTGCATGTTGGGCACCACTGCTGTGGCAGAACTCAGAAGCTTGTCATATTGATCTCAAATGTAGGCTGAATGCACCGGAAAGCAAGCTGCATGCATCCATTAACACAAGTCCTTAGTATACGGGTATTGTAAATGAATACCTTGGTCAAAGTGGTATCTGAAAGCTCTCATGGCATTCCATTGATTGAAAGAGACTCTGTCCATTCAGGGAAAAGTGGCACACTTTCTTTACGCCCACCCCCCAATCTATATTGCCCTGCCCTGTGCATCTTTCCCTTTTTGCTAGTTTCAGACAGATCACATCAGCTGCTATTGTTCCTTTTTGGATTTGGTGCAGACACACACTGGAAGTCTTTAGCTGCCTTTGGAAGGGGATGTCTATGCTTCTGGTGTGTTGCTGTACTTTTAATCACTTGGCAACCACGCTATAGCCAAATGACGGCACGCTATAGCCCCCAGTGGCACTCACCCGGCAATCTCCGTGATTGCTGTGTCCTACAGACAGCTGATCATGTGATGTGGTAAAAGGCCAATCACAGCATCCTTTTACCACATGATCAGCTGGGTCCAATGGCACAGCAGATCACTGGATAAATACAGTTGCCGGTTATCGCTGTCACAGCTTGAGGAAAGTACTGCCGATAACTGGCGATTGTCAGAGAACAGATCAGCACTGATTATCAGGGCACAGATGAACAGTACCCTGATGATTAGTGCCCAGCAGTGCCGCCCACCAGTGCCCAGCAGTGCCACCCACCAGTGCCCAGCAATGCCACCCACCTGTGCCCAGCACTGCCACCCACCAGTGCCCAGAAGTGCCTACATCAGTTCCACCCATTAGTGCTGCCCAGCAGTGCCCACATCAGTGCCACCCATCAGTGCCGCCCAGCAGTGCTGCCCAGCAATGCCGCCCATCAGTGCCCAGCAGTGTCGCCCATCAGAGCCATCAGTCAGTGCCGCCCATCAGTGCTGCCTATCAGTGCCCATCATTTCTGCATATCAGGGCAGCATCTATCCGTGCCACCTCGTCAGTGCCCATCAGTGCTGCCTATCCATGCCACCTCATCAGTGCCCATCAGTGTTGCCTATCCATGCCACTTCATCAACGCACATCAGAAAAGGAGAAAAAATACCTGTTTGCAAAATGTTATAATAGAAACAAAGAAAAACTTTTTTTTTTTTGCGCTTTTTTTGTTTATAGTGCAAAAAATAAAACACCCAGTGGCAATTAAATACCACCAAAAGAAAGCTCTATTTGTGTGAAAAACATGATAAAATTTCATATGGGTACAATATTGCATGACAGTGCAATTGTCATTCAAAGTGCAACAGTGCTGAAAGCTGAAAATTGGCCCGGCCAGGAAGGGGGTATAAGTGCCTGGTAGGCAAATGGTTAAGGAGGAAAAGGCCACTTCTAGGTGAGCCTAATCTCTGTGCTTGACTATATATGTCCCATATGTTCCATAGCTGAAAACTCATTGGTTCAGGATAAAGGACCACACTTATCAGCGATGCCTTGATGGGGCAGTTGGGCTTCTATGTATGCAACTGAAAACTGTTTTTAACCTGGGTAGTTGAAATAGATTAATTATGTTTTTCTTTGCTGGCTAGCTAGTCATTATTGTAGGAGAAGAAAGGCTCAGCTGGTAGTGGCAGCGGTAAACGATGCATAAGACAAGTCCCAGACTCAGCTCATAAATAAAAGGGCTTGTGAATAGCTGAAATTAATAATGAGCTCTGGCTATCAGGTAAGATGTGGAACTAAAAATTTAGGCTTTTCACATTAAAAACTCTACAAAGCATCTGGGCTCTAGGACCCAGTATAGTACTTATTAAGATTCTGAGAAAATAAAAAGGTTTGTTTTCTCCATATCACAAATCTACTAAGCCCCCAGGCTTTCATTGCCGCAATCATAATACATAATATGTCGGCTATGATTTCTAATACAGTATGTATGCTATGCTAGCATATGTATGCTATGACTGTGAAATTGTTATATTTTTAGCCATAGGCAGGGTTATATTTTACATATACTGTACAGTATTTTATATATATGTTGTTTTGTCATACAAAATATAGTTATAAAGCTGTTCTATAAACAGAAATAACAGTTGGTGAAACAACTGCACTGATTATAGTATTTGTGTTATTCTCTTATAGCCCTCAGGGGCGGACTGACCGAGGGCCGGGGGTCAGTAGGGGGCACATAAGATGCCCCTGGTACCTTTTTCATAGGCTTTTTTGAGTTTGGGCAAGGACACAGGGGCCCCATGATCCCCTATTGCCCGGGGGCTCCATGAGTTGTCAGTCTGCCCCTGGGTACCCTATTGAGTCTCCAAAACACATTGAGTTATATTAAATATTACTCACAATAAATTTAGTTTTGTACTCACAGCCTCAAAACTTAAACCTGATCTCCAGGCAGACAGCCAAATACACAGATAAAATTCATAGGGAGCTATTTTAGCTACTAAAGGATTTGTAATTCTATTCATCTAGTCCTGAGATTTACACAGCTTTGCAAAACAGCACAGTCCTGTCTGGCTGTGCAGATCCATAACACAGTTCTCCCATTCTGCAGGAGAAACAAACTGATGATTTGCATGGCAGCCCACATGTAGTGCTACCATAGAAGGAGCCACTGGTTAAGATGGGTCCTCTGTTCTCTGCCGCAACCTCTCAAAGGTCATAGCCCCTCTGACACACCAGGACAATAGAGAGAGAAAACAAACAAGCAAACACAGTGAATATTCCTTAACCTCCCTGGCGGTATGATTCTTTCCGATTTTTTGTGCTGAAAGCGGTACCATTTTTTTGCATGGAAATATGTCGTTTTTTATTGTAGGCTGTAATTTTTAGGAATAACTCACTGATATCTGTCCGAACAAGAGTCTAGTAAACATTCCGGATATGATAAAACTTGAAACACAAAATCATAAATTATAATTTAATAAATAATCATAAAAAATAATAATATAATAATAATAAATTTGATTCAATAATATAATCAAACCAAAAACACTGAAATTTGAAATACAGAGGCAAATTCGCACATCGCTGAGCAAAGTCGCAAAATTGTTTTCAGTGTCTGATGACGAATTTCACCACAAATCATCACTCAATTCTGCAAGTGGTTCTGATTTACTATCGCTGTTCTAAAACCGCTTTTGATGTAAAAGGACGCTTTTTGGACGCCATGGACTTTTCTAAGTTTCCAGGCAGAAAGAACAGTCAAAATGCAGGCAGGGCACAGGACAAAGCAGTAGGGACAAAATGTATGGGAAATGGTTTGAAACAGCAATGATAGCAAAAATAACATTTTTTTAAAATTTCAAATTTCCCGCCGGTTCTGGCGCCCATACATCCCGACGTCACAGGGACCGGAACACAGAAGCCGGATGCCTGCATCGGCCGGAGGAGATGACCGGGGACGCTGCAGGGGACACATCGTGGGAGCGAAGGACAAGGTAAGTGCTGCAGGGACCCCCTGAGCAACGCCGCAGGGTAAGCCCGAGTGTAGCTCGGGGTTACCGCTCTTGGTATTGAAATTTTACCCCGAGCTACACTCGGGAATACCGCTAAGGAGGTTAAAGAGGAACTTCAGTCTCCTCACCAAAAAAATAATTAAGTGGCTTCTGAAGGCAATTGGTTCCACTAGATTTTAGTTAGGAGTATCAGAGTTAAGGGGGCTGAATACAAATGCACGCCACACTTTTCAGATATTTATTTATTTCTGGTACTTGTATAGCGCAGTCAATTTATGCAGCACTTTACATATATATTGTACATTCACATCAGTCCCTAACCCTCAAGCGGCATACAAGCTAAGGTTCCTAACTTAGATTCATACATACTAGGGACATACAAGGGACAAGGAACACAGGGAGAACATGCAAACTCCAGGCAGGAGGTGCGGTGGCTGGGATTCGAACCAATGACCTGAGTACTGCCAGGCGGATGTGCTAACCATTTAGCCACTGTGCTGCCCAAATTTATTTGTAAAACATTTTAAAAACCATTTATCATTTTCCTTCCACTTCACAACTATGTGCCACTGTGTCTTGGTCTATCATATAACATCCCAATAAAATACATTTATCTTTTTGGTTGTAACATGACAAAATGTGGAAAATTTCAAGGGGTATGAATAGTTTTTCAAGGCACTGTATATTTTGGACATGCCCTGTAATAGTATCATACTGGCAAAAAGTTATTGAAGTTATTGTCTTTGTAATGCATATTCCTATGGTTTTATCAACCACACATTGTCTACTAGGCCTAGCTGACTAATTGGCCCCTAATTATTTTCGAGGGGCAGTGCCCCTGTGTGGGCTGATTGTGACTGTCTGCCCATTTTTTATTTCTTATGTACTGCTTACTACAAAGTAATAAAACAGGGTTTAGAAAACAAATTGGGTCTAGCTTTGCTCATTAAACTTGTACTGATGCTGGCCAATTTTATACTGTTGTGTCATCTGTAAACTCTTAGGCTAGGTTAACATCTGTGCAGGTGGTGCCGCTGCGGATCCGCACAAAAATCCATGCAGCCACACCACCCGCACAGAGGACTGCAGACCCGTGGGTGGATGCCATTAGTTTTAATTGCACGCCGCCCGCCTGCACTGGAAAACGCAATCATACTGGGAACTGAGGACTTCTTCCCTGCGTTTCATGGGGCACAGGAGTCCATTCAAATGAATGGGCTCTCATGCCCATGCAAAATGCAGCCCGCGCGGCTGCATATATGTGAATCAGGGGTTAATCCTTGTAGTAAAACACCTGCCTGTGCTCTTTGTCTCTAGTACATTCTGGACAAGTCTTCCTTCTTCAGTAAAATGTCTTGCTGCTGTTCAATTTTACACTGCTGTATCCTGTGCAATATTTTCATTCCTAGTGATAGCTTTGTGAAAATTGACCAGCAGCAATATTCACTGTTCCTATGGCGAATCAAACCAGGGCAGATTCATCCAACACTACTCATTACCCACCTGACATACAACACATTTATATTAGTGGCTCGTTCACACTAGCAGTTGAGGGGCAGTAAACCTCTGCAGTTGAGCCACACTTTCCCCTCCCCCCAACTGCTACCCCCTTTAGCTGCACAGGCAGCGGTATCAAGGGGTTAAATCAGGCACCTCCTCACCACCTGCCAAGTTCTCTCTGAAGAGTGATCTGAACACAGATTTTTCAGGGAGCAAAACTAGTGTGAACGAGCCCTGAAATATGCTTCAATCTAGACAGTATGCCTCTGTGTTATGGCATCAGGTAGATATTTGAGTTTACAGAAATTTAAATAGTGTCTGATCATAAATTAAATTACAAAAAATTCAGAGGTGAAAAGAGTAAGCAATTAATAGTAAATGATGTTGCCTGTATATTTTTTCTATATAAAAGAACCCCATCATTGAAGAATGCAGGAGTTCTACATCTGTGTGACAAGACTTGTGCAGACTTTACTTTGTTGCTGATTGTAACCTTTTTGTTTTTGTGTTCAAGATTTTGTATCCCTTCAAACTTTCACTGTATACTACATGAATACCTTCAATTGCACAGTTTTGCAGTTTTGCAGTTTTTCCTCTGGAATAAAAACTGTTGTAGCCTGTTCTGTAGAAAGGTGACTGTCATCGTTTGTTTAGTTATTTCAGATTCGTATATATTCGTTACTATTGTAATTCGGAATGTAGATACATCCAAATCTCCGAATAATGGAAAATTCATCCAAATTTTGATTCAGAACAAAACAAACTGTATATGTCTACACAGCGCTTTACAATATAAAGGGAGACAGTACAATTACAATTCAGTTCAATACAGAAGGAATAGTTGGGCCCTGCACATGGTGCTTACAACCTAAAGGATATTTAAAAAATTTTTAATTATCACCAAAAATATTTTGTTTATTAGGATGTTACCATTTTTATAACATAAACTTTATGTAACATTTCAAAATTGAAAGAGCAAAACTAAGAATCACATACAGGTGAAACTCGAAAAATTAGAATATTGTGCAAAAGTTAATTTATTTCAGTAATTCTAATATATGAGATAGACTCATTACATGCAAAGCAAGATAGTTCAAGTCGCGATTTGTCATAATTGTGATGATTATGGTTTACAGCTCATGAAAACCCCAAATCCACAATCTCAGAAAATTAGAATATTACATGCAATCAATAAACAAGGATTGTACATAGAACAATATCAGACCTCTGAAAAGTATAAGCATGCATATGTACTCAGTACTTGGTTTGGGCCCCTTTTGCAACAATTACTGCCTCAATGCGGCATGGCATGGAAGCTATCAGCCTGTGGCACTGCTGAGGTGTTATGGAAGACCAGGATGTTTCAATAGCGGCCTTCAGCTCTTCTGCATTGTTCGGTCTCATGTCTGTCATCTTTCTCTTGACAATGCCCCATAGATTCTCAATCGGGTTCGGGTCAGGCGAGTTTGCTGGCCAATCAAGCACTGTAATCCCATGGTCATTGAACCAGGTTTTGGTGCTTTTGGCAGTGTGGGCAGGTGCCAAGTCCTGCTGCAAAATGAAGTCAGCATCCCCATAAAGCTAGTCTGCGGAAGGAAGCATGAAGTGCTCCAAAATCTCCTAGTAGACGGCTGCGTTGACCCTGGACTTAATGAATCACAGTGGACAAACGCCAGCAGATGACATGGCTCCCCACATCAACACAGACTGTGGAAACTTCACACTGGACTTCAAGCATCTTGCAGTGTGTGCCTCTCCATTCTTCCTCCATACTCTGGGTCCTTGGTTTCCAAATGAGATGCAAAAGTTGCTCTCATCAGAAAAGAGGACTTTGGACCACTGAGCAACAGACCATGTCTGTTTTTCTTTAGCCCAGGTAAGACGCTTCTGACATTGTTTGTTGTTCAGGAGCGGCTTGACAAGAGGAATACGATATTTGAAGCCCATGTCCAGGATTCGTCTTTGTGTGGTGGCTCTTGATGCACTGACTCCAGCCTCAGTCCACTCCTTGTGAAAGTCCCCAACACTTTTGAATCGCTTTTTCCTGACAATTCCCTTCCAGGCAACGGTCATCCCTGCTGCTTGTGCATCTTTTTCTTCCACACTTTTCCCTTCCGCATAACTTTCTATTAATGTGCTTTGATACAGCACTTTGGGAACATCCAACTACTTTTGCAATTACCTTTTGAGGCTTTCCTTCCTTATGGAGGGTGTCAATGATGGTTTTCTGCACAACTGTCAGGTCAGCAGTCTTTCCCATGATTGTGATTCCTACTGAACCAGACTGAGAGACCATTTAAAGGCTCAGGAACCCTTTGCAGGTGTTATGGCTTAATTAGCTGATTAGAGTGGGACACTTTGAGCCTAGAATATTGCACCTTTTCACAATATTCCAATTTTCTGAGATTGTGGATTTGGGGTTTTCATGAGCTGTAAGCCATAATCATCACAATTATGACAAATCACGGCTTGAACTATCTTGCTTTGCATGTAATGAGTCTATCTCATATATTAGTTTCACCTTTTAAGTTGCATTACTGAAATAAATGAACTTTTGCATGATATTCAAATTTTTTAAGTTTCACCTGTATGAGTATGTTACATTTGTCTGTCATTACGGTCATATCTCCATAGTTAATTGTGAATAATTAGGGTATATAAACCAATGTCATACTTTAGTGTGGAGCTACAATACATCTCCCTATTTTCTTCTTAAGGTGTCCAAAGAATGTCTTATACATAAATACTTAATCCCATAAGACAATAACTTTTCCTTTAGGTGTTCCTCTTATACTGTGCTGAGATGTTTCCACTTGTGTACTACAAGACACCTCACTCCTTTCTTGATGTTTGCAATGTTATCACTATAAAACACTTCCCCCTTAGATCAAGTAACATAATCAAACTAAACATACAACATTAAACAAAATTACAATGTTGCATTGCAATTTGTGATGTTCTTAATGAGTGCTTTAAATAATGCAATCCCTTTAAAAGTGCTCTGCAGTCTTTTAAAAGAAGTGCTTTAAACATAAAGTGCCATTTTCAGGTTCCTCTAATCTCTGTGACACTTATGTGGACCCTCTGTGGATCCCACTCACCAAAGGTCCAGGACCCCTTGCTAAAAAGTGGGTCATTAGCGCTTTGTTAACCACTGCTATCCTCCGGGTGTATGTACTTTGCCAATGCTGGGTTTCTTATCCACTCCTTATGCCTCCACACCACCACAGAATATAGAAGGAACCAATAGTGTTATACCATTTATTTAAAGTTCTCTCACAACCTAAAAGCACACTTACAAGATGAATTGGCTTGTATGCAGGCTCTGCCCAACACGTTTCATGAATGTTATGTTATCAGGAGCACCTGATGGGATTGAGTATTTATATATAAGAAGTTCTTTGGACACTTAACCCAATACCGGGCACTTTAACCCCTTCCTGCCCAGGCCAATTTTCAGGTTTCAGCGCTCTGACACTTTGAATGACAATTGCGCGGTCATACAACATTGTACCCAAACTAAAATGTTATCATTTTCTTCACACAACTAGAGCTTTTTTTTGGTAGTATTTAATCACCATTGGGGTTTTTATTTTTCACTAAATTAACAAAAAAAGACCGAATTTGTTTCTGTTATAAAAGTTTGCAAATAAATAATTGTTCTTCATAAATGTAGGCAAAGATGTATTCTACTACATTACTTTGGTGAAAATAACCCAAACTAGGATGTATTATTTAGTCTGTAGGAAAGTTATAGAGTTCGCAAACTATGAGATATATCTGAATATTGATCAATCCTGAAGTACTGCCAGCCAATCTAATTTCTTGAGGTCCAAGAATGTCAGAACAGTACAGATATCCCCCAAATGACCCCTTTTTGCAAAGTAGACAGTCCGACGTACTTCATAAGAGGCATGGCGAGTTTTTTGAAGTTTTTTTCTCATAATTTTTTAGAAAATGAATAAATGAAAAAAATTATTTTCACTATTTTTTTTTACATATGCAGTACAGCCTCATCATATGACTGGCATGGAGGTGATCAGGGATGCTGACTGGTGACAGTACAAAAAAAAGAAGATAATTTAAAAAAAAAATTTTAAATGTTTTTTATTATATTTAATTTTTTATTACATTTGTTCTCTTTTTTAAAGATTTTTTTTCATATTTCACTATGACCAAAGTAATATAATGTTACCAGAGTAACATTTTACTACTTTGGGGAAGTGATCAGTATTTTTTTTTTTTACACAATTTGCTTATAGCAAAGAATTACTTTGCTTTAAGCAAGCATTTACCTGAATGAAATCGATTCATTCAGAGTTTTTTTTGTGATTAGCTGTGACACACACTTGTATACAATGGATGGCATGAAAGGAAGCTATCCATTGTATACAACTGTCATGTGACCTGCTGTGATTGGTCACAGCAGGCCACATGGTACTGGCAGCGGGGCCAATAAACAGATCTTTCATCGGCCATGTCCGAGGTACATGGCCGGTGACAGATTGTGCTGCAACGCGGCCCTGCAGGCATGCGCAATGCACGTTCCTGAAAGGATACGATATGGCGTCCACCCAGAGGGACGAGCTTTTCGCCTGGCCGCCATCTGGCTATAGACCGGGCGGCAACTGGTTAAAGAAGAGAAAAGGGAGGTGTATTGTAGCCTGGACTGGGACAAAAAATGGGCCCGGGCATTGACTGAGCAGCTCCAAGCCCAGGGACCCTTTCCTCATAGCCCCGTGGTGAAACACCAGGGTCCGGTCACAAGAGCGACCTTTGCGACCCTGGTAGTTCTGCCACAAGTGTCAGTAGGTTTTTGTTTTTATTTAATTTTGAACAATTTTGTATTTTATAATTTGTTTTGTGGGAGACAAAGAAACGAGGGAGAGGGGGAAAAGGAGGGAATGAAAGAAGAGAGGGGAGAGAAGGCACAAAGCCGGTGGGGAGTGTGGACAGGGCAGACACAGGAGGAGAGAGCTGAAGGAGGAGGGACAGAACCAGCATTCTCTCTCCTCTCTTCTGTGGTGGTGGTGGTGGGGGGGACTGTCAGCAGTGGTATATTTAGATTTTGTGCTGCCCTAGGCAACACAAAAATATTGTGCCTCCCCAAAGAGAGAGCGAGAGAGTTCAATAAGTGTGTGTATGTATATATGATTCTCTCTCCCTCTCTCTTTTTCTCCCTCTCTTTCTCTACCCTCTCCCCCCCTCTCTCTCTATCTCTTTCTCTCTCTCTTCCCTCTCTTTCTCTCTCTCTCTTCTCTCTCTCTCTTTTCCCACTCTCTCTCTTCCCTCTCACTTCTCTCTCTCTCTCTTCCCTCTCTCTCTCTCTCTCTCTCTCTTCTCTCTCTTCCCTCTCTCTCTTTTCCTCCTACCCCCCTCTCTCTCTCTCTTCCCTCTCACTCCCCCCCTCTCCCCCCCCTCTTTCTCTCCCCCCCCCCTCTTTCTCTCTTCCCTCTCTCTCTCCCCCCCTCTCTCTTCCCTCCCCCTCTCTCTCTTCTCTCTCTCTCTCTTCCCTCTCTCTTCCCTCTCTTTTTCTCTCTTCCCTCTCTCTCTCCTCTCTCTCTCGTATGGGACTGCACACACACACACACACACACACACAAACACCCCCACACACACACAGTATGATTACCCCCCACTTCCTCCAAGGGCTGCTGATCTCCGGGCAGCAAGAAATGTGGGTAGGGGGTGGTAATCATAGTGTGTGTGTGTGTGTGTGTGTGTGTGTGTGTGTGCGCGTGTGTGTACAGTCCCATATGATCTATCAGTGGTCCTGTCTCATGTGCCACATGGACAACAGGAGGGAGAGCCCAGAGAACACAACACAGCTCACCTCCTCTGGGCTCTTTCCTTTCTGCCACTTCTCTCCCTGGTCCAGGTATTCCCCTGGTCTTGGCTCTGAGTACGGGCAGGGAAGGAACTCAGCGGAGAACATCCATTTAGGAACACCAGGGCACCCCCTCGATCCGGCCAGGTATGTCTCTCCCTCCAGCAGCAGAAAGGGAGGGAGAGGGGGAGAAACCTCAAAACGGCTTTCAGCTGCTGGAGGGAGAGATACATAGTGCATCCTTCTGCAACTGCTCCCCCCCCACCACACCAATCCTCCTGCTGTCCAGGCCTACAGGAGTACCGGTGATACCCCTCTGATGGAGGCCCTGCATGGCTCTGTCAGCCACTGCTCAACAGGTCCCTTCTTCTGGGGGGGCGGTGCCGCCCCATAAAAAACTGCGACCCTAGACAAATGCCCTTCTCTGTCAGCACTGGGGACAGAATATGCTGACGGATCCCCCACAGCGCTGCAGGAGGGGGGAGCATACAGGAGCCCACAGCATGCAGGAGATGGATAGGAGGGGCGGCCAGGCAGCACATAGAGGAACCAAGAAATGCGCGGTCCAGTTCCTCTATGTGTCACCTATCCAGTCGGCCCCAGCCTACCGGGCCTATTAGACTTAGACTTTGCCAAAAAAAATCTAAAAAAGCCAAACCAGTTCTGGAAAAGCATTCTTTGAATGGATGAAACTAAGATTAATCTGTATCAGAATGATGGGAAGAAAAAAATTGTGGAGAAGGCTTGGAACAGCTCACAATGTCATCTGTAAAACATGGTGGAGGCAGTGTGATGGCATGGGCATGCATGGCTTCCAGTGGCACTGGATCATTGGTGTTTATTGATGATGAGACAGAAGACAGAAGCAGTCAAATGAATTCTGCAGTGATTAGAGATATTTTGTCAGCCCAGATTCAGCCAAGTGCAGCAAAGTTGATTGGATGGCGCTTCGCAGTACAGATGGACAATGATCCAAAACACGTGAGCTTTTGAAGAAAATGAAGTGGAAAATTCTGCAATGGACAACTCAATCACCTGATCTCAACCCAATTGAGCATGCATTTCAATTGCTGAAGGCAAAACTAAAGGCAGAAAGACCCACAAACAAAGAACAATTGAAGACAGTTAGAGCCTTGCAAAGCATCAGAAAGGAGGCAACCCAGTCTTTGGTAATGCCCATGGGTTCCAGACTTCAGGCAGTCATTGCCAGTAAAGGATTCTCTACAAAATATTAAAAATGAACATTTTATTTAGGATTATATTAAATTGTCCAATTACTTTTGGTCCCTTAAAAAAGGGGGGATGGCTACTCTTAGGATCTGTAATTCCTAAATCCTTCCTCCAATTTGGATGTACATACCCTCAAATTAAACCTGAGTGTGTGCACTTTCAGCACATATCCATTATATAACTATAGCTTGAATATGTTTTGGTACATACCTGAAAAACACTAAAATTGTGCCTGTGTCCAAATATATATGGACCTAACTGTATATAACCATGATCGTGGGTAAAACAGAGAGAAAAAAATATATAAGAGAAGATGAAATGTTCTCTCCAGCATTCCCTGTCTGTTTGGATTTGGGAATTAAAAAAAAGCAAGAAAAGATAGGGGAAAGGAAAAGGAGGATAGGGGTAACGGAACTGAAGCGTTTGTTTGAAATACATCTAATTATTGCCATGTTCTTACGCCTGCTTAGGTTGTATAACTTTCAGCGTGCTTCCCTACATAATTGTTGCTGTCCAATCTGCTTTCACTCTGTTATGAATTTACAAAAGATAGGTCGCTGATAAGGAAGTAATATTTTTAATGCAGCACAAAAAAAGATAAAGCCGAGGCGTGCAGTTGATATATAAAGTAGGTCTGCCTTCAGGTTTGTATCATTTGACCTGCACTACCCAGAGAAAACACCAGGTATGAGCTAGTTATATTTTGCTTTGTTTTCCTTCCCTCTTTACGTGGACATGAAACCATTTTGGTGGCAGAAACAACCCTTTCCTATGCGTTCTTTAATGATATGTTAAATCTATAAAATAATATTGACTACTTGTATTAGGAATATATTGTAAAGATTGTTTTACTGAAATGATTAAGTATGTTTGCATGCAAAGTATAGGGAAGAGTTTCAAATGTATATATCGGTGAGCCAGCGCTTGAAATGATCTTGATGGAAAATGTAAATACTGGTGTAGATATCATAGGGCACATAGATGGTAATTCACAATGCAGTTAGTGTGCAGCGACATTGCACAGTCCATGAGCTCCGGCATCTACGGTCCTTGAGACAGGTGATAAGCCAGGTAGAAATAGCTCATTGACAGCATTTGCAAATGTATCTGCACATTTGGATGTCAGATCATCACTAGAATGAATTTAAGCTACATAAACATTCCATGCAATATTTTCACTCAGTTTAAAGAAGGGTCATACCATGCTTATTTTAAACATCCAATAATGCATTGACACAAACACTGCATTTTTTTTTTCTTTTCTATTTTTTTTTTCCTTACATGTTTGGGTATTTATTGCAATGATTTTTTTTTTTTACTTTACTTTACCTGCCTGTCTGACATAGTTCACCATGATGTGAGTAGATATCAATCTGGGTAGGATGGCAACTGAGTATTATGTTGCAAGCCTACATAGAGCAGAGATACCTATGCCTAATTTTAGCAATGAAAACTTCTGAAAACCTACTACATAGGAGTACACTGGAGAAACCCTTTTGTTAGTGCAACTTTTAGGGCACACATTAGCAAAAAAAAAGGAAAGAATGTTCTAACAAATAACAATTAAAAGAGAACCATGATTTATTTATGCAATCTTATAAAAAAGACATATAGTTACAAATTGTGGCGGTATCACCAGATGTGATTTTACAATTAGATGAAGATGAGTCTTACGTATATTTGCACTTGACGCGTTTCGAGACTAATCACAATCTCTTCTTCAGAAGTGCTCAAAAAACATGACACCTACAATGGACATATCAATATATATCTCAGATCTTATATAAATACAGAAAATAATATAATTACATTCTAATAAGACATAGCTATACACTGACATAGCCCCATACAGGAGCGGAGAGTATACAGTAAGTCGGTAATTTGTTAAAACCATTAAATGGATGTAGACAGTAATTCCATGATCCCCACAAGACAAAAGTGGAAAGGAGAAAGAAATCTATGACGAGACCGGGGCCGACTGGATAGGCAGCACATAGAGGAACTGGACTGTGCATTTCTCTGGTCCTATATGTGCTACCCAGCCACCCCTCCTATCCGTCTCCTGCATGCCATGGGCTCCTGTATGCTCCCCCCTCCTGCAGCGCTGTGGGGGATCTGTCAGCATATTCTGTTCAAAGTGCTGACAGTCCCCCCCAGGGGTGGACTGACAACTCATGGGGCCCCCAGGCAATAGGGGATCATGGGACCCCTGTGTCCTTGCTGAAACTCAAAAAAGCCTATGAAAAAGGTACCAGGGGAATCTCATGGGGCCCCCTACTGACCCCGGGCCCTTGGGGCAGTGCTCGAGTTTCCAAATGGTCAGTCTGCCCCTGGTCCCCTCCCACCACCACCATAGACGGGAGAGAAGAGAGAAAGCTGTTTCCGTCCCTCCTCCTCCCACCCTCTCCTTCTGTGTCTGCCCCGCACACACTCCCCACCAGCCTTATGTCTTCACTCCAGCTTTTTTGTATGCTAATTGGAGCATTTTCAAGCCTCTTTGAGAGTATAAGACATCATTCAGCCGTGGTGGTGCCCTGTTCCCTGTAGACCCGGTATGTTACACATATCCATTTTTGGACAACTTTTTCAAATTTCTTTTACATTAGTGGTCTTATATGCCATTTTTCTTAGACACCTGTCTTTGTTATAGACATAGAACACAGGAGAGATTCCTTTCCCTTATGGGATTTGGATGCTGGGTCACCATGATTATCTTTTCATCTTGGATTTTCCTTACCACTGTTGCACCCCCAGTAAGTGCTCTTTTTGTTTAATCTTTTTGAGTGCTTATTGACATTTTGGTACTTATGTGGTATTACAACCTTTTATATTTTGTGCTTATCCATATAGTATCATCTGTAACAATATTAATGATAAGGCAGCCTCGGGGTTGCCCTTTGGTGGCTGTGGAGGGACCCCTTCAGGAGACCAACGGAGCGATGGCTGTGTCTCTTTATACATTTCTTTCTCCTGTCCACTTTTGCCTTGTGGGGATCATGGAATCATTGGCTACATCCATTTAAGGGTTTTAACCAATTGGCGGCTGACTGTATACTCTCTGCCCCTGGATGGGGCCATGTAAGTGTATATCTATGTCTTATTAGAATGTAATGATATTATTTGCTGTATTTATATAAGATCTGAGATATATATTGTTATGTCTATTTTAGGCATCATGTTTTTTGAGCACTTCTGAAGAAGAGATTGTGATTAGTCTCGAATCTAGTGCAAATATACACATGACTCATCTTCATCTAATTATTGTAAAATCACGACTGGTGATACCGCCACAATTTGGAACTATATGTCTTTTTTTATAAGATTGTATAAATAAAATATGGTTCTCTTTTAATTGTTATTTGTTAGAACATTCTTTCCTTTTTTCCTCTAATGTGTGCCTTAACCACTTGCCCTCCTGAGGATTTACCCCCCTTAATGACCAGGCCTCTTTTTGCTACTCGGCGCTGCACTAATTCAACTGATAATTGCACGCTCATGCAATGCTGTACCCAAACAAAATTTGCGTCCTTTTTTTCACACAAATAGAGCTTTCTTTCGGTGGTATTTGATCACCTGTGCACTCTCTATTTTTCACACTACAAACAAAAAAAGCACGAAAATTTTGAAGAAAAATTATATTTTTTACTTTTGGCTATAAAAAAGATATAGTAAACTCAAAGTTAGTCATACATTTAGACCAAAATGTATTCTGCTACATGTTTTTGGTAAAAAAAAAAAATCCCAATAAGTGTATATTGATTGCTCTGTGTGACAGTTATAGCATCTACAAACTATGGTATAGATACTGCAATTTACGCTATTTTTTTGCTATACAGTGCTGCGCTAGTTTAACTGACAATTGTGCGGTGATGCAATATGGTACATAAATGAAATGTATGTCTTTTTTTCAGACAAATAGAGCTTTCTTTTGGTGGTATTTGATCACCTGTGCGCTTTTTCATTTTGGCGCTATAAACAAATACATTTTTTAAATTTAAAAAAAAAAACAAAACAATATTTTCTCATTTCTATCATTAAAAATATTAAAAAAACTCAAATTTCGTCATAAATTTAGGCCAAAATGTATTCTGCTACATGTTTTTTGGTTAAAAAAATCCCGATAAGTGAAAATTTTAACCACTCGTTTGAATTGCTTTCTTTCTTGGCTGATCAAAAAGGATCAGGTGGGTTTTTTCCCCCATAGACAAGCGGGGGATGCCATCAGACGAGTTCTGCAGTTGTAACATCTGTCTCATATTCGCGAAGTCGATATGCTGCTCTTATCCTTGGATATCAACAAGGCTTTTGACACTTTATCCTGGCCTTACCTTATGTCGGTCCTTCACCATTTTGGTTTCGGTCCCTCGTTCTTGTGTTGAATTTTGTCGCTACATACGTGCCCCAAGCAAAACTTAAATATTATGGATTTGAGTCTTCAACGTTCTCGATTGGAAGGGGTACTAGACAGGGTTGCCTGCTTTCCCCTATACTATTCATTTTGGCTTTGGAACCCCTGGCAGAAGCTATTCGTATGCATCCTGATATTAAGGGACTGGATGTTGCCGGCTATACGGGGGTCACTCTACCAAACCTACACGCGGTTTTGGATTCCTTCACTGCTCTTTCGTGCCTTCATGTCAATCCTGCCAAATCTAAGGTCATGTCGGTAACCCTTTTGCTGTCATTGTTGGTGACCCTGAAGCATTTGTTCCCTTTTCAAGGGCTCTCGGCTTTGCCATATTTGGGGATTAAGCTCACCCCGTCTTATGATGGACTTTATCGGGCTAACTTCCCCTCTGTTTTTAAGGATTTGACAGAGATGTTGTCCTCTTGGATTCATTTCCGCTTTCATGGTTCGGTAGAATTAATGCGATTCGTATGACTTATTGTACATGTTTCAAGTTTTACCGGTCTCTGTCCCTTCACATATATTGCGCATTCATCAGCGGAAACTTCTGTCTTTTATCTGGGGCTCCACTCGACCTAGAATTAACAAACATATTTTATTTGCCCGTAAGACTGCAGGAGGGTTGCCCATCCCGAATCTTCAGTCTTATTATTTAGCGGTTAATATTGCTCCCCTAACTCATCTTCACGCATCCCACAATATCCCCTTGTGGGCTACTGTATTTTTGATGGATTCTCACCAGATACAACTCTCTTCTTTGTCGTGACTTCCTCCTATTCATTGCCCTTTACCCCTTAGCCCGACGTTGACGCACACACTTCGACTTTGGGATTCTATTAAATATTCCTCTGGTCTCATTTCTCCCCATCTGCCTTTGCAATGTTTGCTCCATAATCTATTATTTACCCTGGGCCTTGACAATCCCGGACAGTTTACATGGTGGCTAGCTCATGGCTTCCACGATGTGCATTCTTTGCTTTCTCCCACCCGGATATTCAGCTTTGAGACTCTGCGTTCTTCTTATGATATCCCATTGCGGGAGCACTTTGGCTACTTTCAACTTTGTCAGTTTATCAATACATTAATACATGCGCGTTCGGGACCCTATAGGCTGACCCCTTTTGAAAGTTTTTTCAGACATAGATCCCATGCCCCGGGCGTGATCTCTCTTGTTTACTCTGCAATCGTTTCTTATAGAACGCCCCCGGTTATCATCAGCAATGGCAATCAGAACTCGGGGGAAGTCTGGATGAGCAAGACTGGCAGATCATTACCCAGGCATTGTCTAAATGTTCGAGGAATGTTATTATATTAGAAAATGCCTATAAGGTCCTTTATAGATGGTATTACACGCCTGCCCGTTTGGCCCGTTTTATCCCTGCATATTCCCCGATTTACTTCCGGGGTTGTCAGCAAGTAGGCATCATGGCCCATATTTGGTGGATATGCCCCAAGGTTTGCAGACTGTGGATTAGGGTTTATACCCTTATTCGCACTATGTTTCACACAAACATTAAGCGTAACCCATACGAAGCATTACTATTTAAACCATTAGTGGGCCTACTCCATCCTGAGCAGCAGCTGGCATCGCATCTATTTATGGCTACCAAACTAACGATCGCGAGGGCTTGGAAGACCCCCCGATCTTGGAAGCAGTCAAAAATCAAGTGAATTTTATAATGATTAATGAGAAACTGACGGCTGTATTGTTGGACACTCACCCGAAGTTTCTACAGATCTGGCGTCCCTGGCTTGATATAGCCCAACAGTCTAGATTTGATTAGACCCTTTTGTCGATATGAAACTTTTTTCACCACATACCCTGGAACCCTTTCTTTTTCTTTTTTTTTTTTTTCTTTGTCTGTTCTCCTTTTTTTTCTATTCTCTGTTCTGTTTGTCTTCATGATATTTGCCCTGATTGTAACCTCTTTTCTTTTTTTATATAAAAGAACTGTACCAGCAATATTGTATCTGTCTGTTGGACTTCCTCGGGAGTCCTGGATGTGGAATGCCAGTGTGCATCCAGTGAGGCTCTCTGTTCCACCTTTTCTGACTTTTGTAGATGGATAGTGTGCTGATCTTTGATCATTGTGCACTAATTCCTTGGTCTCTAATTGCCCGCCATTTTTGCAAATTGTGATGCTTTATTTTATCTCTTCATATGCTGCAGTAGTGTACTAAGTTTATTTCTTTGTCTATACTTCCATGCATTTATTGTACTATTCATCAGAAAACTTGTAAGTTTTATTTTTTTGTTGGTCAGTGCTCTTGTTTCTGACTGGTACTCTGATGTTGTCTATTCTATAATAAAATCCATTGTAAAAGAACGAAAAAAATCCCAATAAGTGTATATTGATTGATTTTGTGTGAAAGTTATAGCATCTACAAACTATGGTATAGATAATGGAATTTACACAGCTTTTACTTTCTGACTGCCCATCACATTTCTTGAGGTGCTAAAATACCAGGACAGTACAAACACCCCCAAATGACCCCTTTTCAGAAAGTAGACACCTTAAGCTATGTGCTGAGAGGCATATTGAATCCATGGAAGATTTATTTTTTTTCCACAAGTTTTTGGAAAATGACAAAAACATTTTTTTTTTTACACAAAGTTGTCATTTAAATTATAGATTTCTCACACAAGCCATGGGAATATGTGAAATTACACTGCAAAATACTTTCTGATACTTCTACCGAGTATGGGGATACCTCATGTGTGAGACTTTTTGGGAGCCTAGCCACATACAGGAGCCTGAAATCCAGTGACCTCTTTGAAAGCCTGACGGTGCTTAACTTCCTCATTTCACTTCCTCACTACAGGGGCGTATCTGCCGCAAGGCAAACAAGGCGTTTGACTGGGGCAGCAATTTACAGGGGGCAGCACGCCCCCCCCCCAGGCAGAAGGGACACTGTGTGTGCAGGGCCACCAGGGCCAAGGGACCGGCTGCAGAGGAGAGCGAAGTGGTGGGCAGATCCCCAATGTGCGCTCGGAACGTGTGAGGAGCGGGGCCCGCTGTCAGTGTGCCGGGATGTGCAGGATGGCCAGAAGGTGCCGTGGAGGAGGAAGAAGAAGATGACGAGGTCAGGGGGGAGGAGCCCCCCATCTTTTGCAGCCACCGCCGGAGATCCAGGGGGAGATGGGACAGGCGTCCCTTCTTGAGTGATGCTGACACCATCTGGAGGAGCCCCTGCTGGACAGGTAAGTGCTTGGAGGACTGGTGCATCCCACTCCTGTCTCACTGTCCCCCCGACACACTGCCTCCCACCTGTTCTACTTCCCTCCCCCATCCCATTGCCCCCCATCCATCATACTGCCCCTGTCACACTGCCCCCACCTGTCACCCTGCCCCACACTTGTTCCACTTCCCCCTCCTGTCCCTAACATTGTCACACTACCCCCCCATCTCTCCCCACTGCCCCCCACCTGTCCCTCTGCGTTCCTCTTGTCCCACTGCCCCTATCCTGTCCCATGCCCCCTGTCATCTGTCATACTGTTCATCACCTGTCCCTCTGCATTCCTCCTGCCCCACTGCCTCAATCCTGTCCCATGCCCCACGTCACACTGTCCCCCACCTGTCCCTCTGCATTCCTCCTACCCCACTGCCTCAATCCTGTCCCATGCCCCCCGTCACACTGCCCCCCACCTGTCCCTCTGCGCTACTCATGTCCCACTGCCCCTTACCTGTTCCTCTGCGCTCCTCCTGTCCCGCTGCCTCGATTTTGTCCCATACCCCCTGTCACGCTATCCCCCACCTGTCCTTCTGTGCTCCTCTTGTCCCACTGCCCCTCACCTGTCCCTCTGCGCTCCTCCTGTCCCGCTGCCTCAGTCCAGTCCCATGCCCCCCATCACGCTACCCCCCACCTGTCCATCTGTGCTCCTCCTGTCTCACTGCCCCTATTCTGTCCCATGTCCCCCGTCATGCTGCCCCCCACCTGTCCCTCTGCGCTCCTCCTGTCCCGCTGCCCCTATCTTGTCCCATGCCACCCGTCATGCTGCCCTCACCTGTCCCTCTGCGCTCCTCCTGTCCCACTGCCCCTCACCTGTCCCTCTGCGCTCCTCCTGTCCCACTGCCCTTATGCTGTCCCATGCCCCCGTCACGCTGCCCCCCATTTTCCAAAAACTTGTGGCAACACACAAGATCTGGAAAATACTCATCATGCTTCTAATCAAATTTTTTGGGGTGTCTACTTTCCAAAAAGGGGTCATTTGGGGGGGTTTGGTGCTATCCTGGCATTTCAGGGCCTCCGAAACTGTGATCGGTAGTGAGGAAGTGTAATGAGGAAATAAAGCCCTTTAAAGCCTGAAGGTGCTTATTGGATTTTGGGGTCCTGTACTTGGCTAGACTGCCAAAATGTCTCTCACATGTGGTACCCCCATACTCAGGAGAAGTAGCAGAATGTATTTTGGGGAGTAATTCCACATATAACCATGGCATGTGTGAGCAATAAATCAATTAATTGACAATTTTGTGTAAAAAAAAATTTAATTAAAAAAAATTAATTCTTCTATTGATTCAACATGCCCCTCAGCAAATAGATTAGGGTGTCTACTTTCCAAAAAGGGGTCGTTTTGGGGGGTGGGGGCATTTTATGCTCAGCATAAGAACTTTATGCCACACATCACTCACTCTTCTAACCACCTGAAGACCAAGCCTTTTCTTTTCATTTTTTTTATCACTTTTATGTGCTATCACAGGGAATGCAAATATCCCCTATAACTTTAATGGGCATTGTCATATATTCTTTTTGAGAAATCTGGGGTATATCAGACTCTAGATATCTCCTCTGCCCTTACTTTACCTAGTCTCACCAAGGTCGGTGTGAAAACATGCTTTCCAATTTACAAATGGTGCTGTTTATAAACTGAAGTGATAAAATGCTCCTAGCTTCTGATTTCTTAGACTATAGAGATGATTGGCACCATTCCAGCCAACAATCAGCTCTATGGTCAGCTGGTAGAAACACGGGCTGCATTCTCAGGTCCCCCCGATGGCACTGGACTGCCCACGAAGGCTGTGGAAGACAGCGGGGGAGGGGGGCATCGTCTCCCACTGCTTGTGAAATCAATCCTGCAGCTAATTATCCATTAGGAATGCTTTACCATGAAAGTAATGATACCAGGATATAGCCTGCAGCTGTAGGCATCATCCTGGTATAACCATTCAAAGTCCAGTGATGTACCAGTACGTTGCTGGTCCTTGTTGGGTATATATACTATGTTCTTTTTTTGTATACAGCCTGTGGGCTGAATGAAAAAAAGAGAAGAAATCTCTGCCAGAAAAAGTGTGTGGTATGGCCACCATTTGAATATACTGCCCTGCATCCACCCACTTCTAATGGCAGGCACACATTAGATCACACGGTCCAAGATTATACAAATGTCTAAATAGTGGCACGCTTGAATAAAAATTGTCCACGTATAAGTGGTACCCCATATGGAGAAAGGATGACACCAAGTCCCAAACTATCTTGCCTGTACTCCCCATGTAGTCTGGGCATCCGGGGGGCTCCACATGACTTTCTTTTCCCTCATAAATCCGAAACTTATGTAAAGCCTGTTGCCCTCTCACAGGTTTTATACATCTTGACCCCATATCTGGCACGCTTGCTGGGGAGAAATTGTTTGAATGCAAGGTGGCCAGAAAAATTAATGAGGGACTCATCAACGCAGATTTTTTGCTGGGAAGTATAGACATTTGCAAATTTTTGGTTAAAGTGATTTACGAGGGGCCGAACTTTGTGGAGCCGGTCAAATTCAAATTCAGGGTCACCCCAAGGACAACAGAGTGTATTGTCGTTGAAATGCATAAAACGCATTATACTCTTATATCTATGCCTGGCCATGGCAGCAGAGAACACGGCATATGATGAATCAGGTCTGCGGACCAATACAACCGCAATTCATTTTTTTTAGTAATGCCCATGTTGAGGGTTAGGCCCAAAAAAAAGGCCCAAAAAAAATTTACATTCGGAAACCGTAATGGGTTTCTTTGCGAATGCTCTGGCAAGGTCTGAATTTGGATTGGTGGAAATAAATTGTTGTGCATATAAATTGCTTTGATCCACAATTAATGCATACAGATCTTCCTTGAAAAACAGCTCCAAAAAATCAAGGGGAGTAGTTAAATTTGCTGTTTCCACCTGAATTCCGGGTTGGGCAGTGAATGGGGGAAATACGGGTGCTGCAGAATTTGTGGGCTGCCAATCGGGATTTTAAAGCACATCCGGAAGGATACTAGGGGCTCTACGGGCCTGTGTGCGAATTCTTGGTGGCTGCGGGACAATACTTGTGCTTGCCACTGCACCAGCTTGTACTGCACTTATGGGACTCGCCACATCACCAAGTCATACTGCAGTGCTGGTATGTGAAAGACCAGGATGTAATAGTTTGCTGGTGCTCACCAGTTCACCAAGAGGTAGAGCGGCACTAGTACTGGCACTCTGGGGAGCGGCAGTGACGTCACCGCACATCTGATACGGCGAGTACTGACAGCGTAGGGTACACACCCTCTGGCCAGACCTTCACCGCAGGCAGCGGTTGTTTGCTATACAAAAAGCGCTATTGATGTTTTTAACATGTGAGTGTAATGTGAAAGTGAATTAAAATCTGAATTTGTCTCTGGGATAAGGCACCATGTATTCTTTTCTCTTTGCATGCATTTGGCTGTTACAACAAGGAGTGGATCAAAGGAGGGATCATCCCTCACAGGCATACAAGCTACTTGCAAGGCTGCAGGATTGAAGCACATATTAGAAGGAGAGAGTGGATCAAAGGAGGGATCATCCCTCACAGACACACAGGCTAATAGTAAAGCTGCAGGATTGAAGCAAACCATATGTTGGAAGGAGAGTATGATTTGATTTGATTTGACTTGAACACTATAGCACTTTCTTTTTGCACTTGGGACTTTTTATTTATACCTTTTGGATTTATTTTGGACTTTATATATTATTTTTATCATGAATTATTATTTGATTTATTAATTGGCACATATATAGGAGTATTTACAATTTTTTAAAGGTATCATTAATTGTTGATTTATTTATATTATTTTTCAAGCACTGAGCACTTTTTTAATTAGTATTAGAGCGCGGTAATTATTGAATTAATTGATATCAAATGCATACCTGTAGAGAGTGTGCAAAATAACCAGCGATCTAGAAAAATATATATGCTCCTCTGTTAGTATACCCTGGTGGCTGACAAGTAAACACACTATAAGTACTGGCACTCTGCTGCATATGAGAGTCATCAAAATTTACCGGAAAGCGCTAGCAATGATCAGGCCTGATTCTGTGAACACTGCGGTTTTGTGTGCAATGTATCAAGTGACCTACTGACACTTCACTTGCTGGGGGAGAAGGGGGGGTAAGCGTAGGGGCTAAACGCAGGTACTTGCAGGTGCCGGGACTGATCCCGCTAATGCTGTGTTTTTGGGGACACTATACTAATGTGAACACTGATATAGTGCTGCTCTGATCAAAGATATTGATCCCTTCAGAGACTATACTAGCAATAGAGGTTTATTGTGTATGAGCGTGTTCCTGGCAATCAAGAGGTTAAATGTGATTACTGGTGTACTGACGGGCAATCTGTAGCTATCTGGGAGGGACATGAAAACCACGGGAGCGTGAATCACTTATATATATGTAATTTTGTGCACCCATATCACCCTGTAGCAGTGTTTCTACTATAGGAGCTCTCAGGAAGCAGTTACAGAAGCGGTTTGTGTTACAGTGCTGCGTTACTTTAACTGACAATTGTTTGGTCATGCAATGCTGCACGCAAATGAAATTTATGTCCTCTTTTTCCCACAAATTGAGCTTTCTTTATTGGTATTTGATCGCCTGTGTTTTTTTTTTGCACTATAAAAAAAAAAAGGCCAACAATTTTGAGAAAAAAAACAATATTTTTGACTTTTTGCTATAAAACATGTCCAGTATAGTTTAGTATAGTCCAATCAAATCCTTATATGCTTAACAGCAAGCTCAGAGTTAAATGGGTGTTAACATCATGTGACTAGTCAAAAAAAAGTGGAACCTGTGGTCATCCGCCATGACAGTTGCTGGTTCAAACTGGTTTGACCACAAGATGCTTTTCTTAACCTTGAAACAGGAAGGTAGACGGCTAGTTCACCTCGTGGCTAGTTCACTACTCAGGATGTATGTGGATACTTAGGCTTTACTCATTCACATAACCCAACTTGGCATCATATTAATTTGCTAGGTTAACTATCTGGTAACACTCTATTTCTTTTCTGGGGGTCATCTTCCTTAGTTTTAACTGTCATTGTAGTAATTTTTTGTATTCCACATTTAGTACACCTGGAAAACAAATAGGCAAGCAATTCTACAATTATGATTCCTATGAGCAACTTCAACTTCAACATCCCCATTAATCTTAATACTCCTGCTACTCCTAAACATCTGAGCCTAACCACTTCTTTTGACCTAAAACAATGGACACATGCTTCTACTCACTCTAATGGTAACTGCCTTGACCTTGTATTCTTCTACCTACTGTATGCACTCCTTGCAACCTCACCAACTTTTATTTTCCTCTCTCTGATCACTCCCTTATTTGCTTCACTCTCTCTCTCTTTGGCTTCCTTCTCTTTGTCTTCCAATTACCGAACAGTTACTCTTGGAAACCTTCACCATCTTAACCCTTCTCTTCTTTTTTCTGCAACAGATTGTCTCTATGAGCCCTGTCCTACCCCAACCTGGCCACTTCTGTCTACAACAGTTCACTGTCATCCACCCTGGAAACATTGGCCCACCTCACTACACACAGAATTAGACCCTGACCACTACAGCCCTGGCAAACAGACAGTACCAGATGCCTCAAAAAACGTAGCCATGCTCTTGAGCATTTACGGCTTAAGAATAAGACCTATCAAGACTTTGACTAATATAAATCTGCCCTTCAAAAATACAATTCCTGTCTCCACACTGCCAAACAGACCTATTTTATCACTCATTAACACCCTCTCACGCAATCCCCATCAACTCTTTTCTACCTTTAACTCTCAACTTTGTCCTTCATTACCTTCACCCACTAACTCACTCACTGCCCACCTAACCACCTGTCCCCTGGACCCTCGCAAATACTATGGTCACCTTCTGGCTCTATCATAAATACAATGGTGCAGCGCTAACTTAATTATAAAATTAAACTATAAACAATAAACAATGAATGTGAAAATAAACGTGAACTTTATCCTCGGTGGGATCTTAAAGTGAAATATATTATTTATCCAATAAATTCAACCAAGTCCAAATGGGACTAGAAACAAGTGTACAATGTGTACTGATCCACTAGGGATCCCATGTGATATCAATAAGTGCTATAATCAACCAGGTACAAAAAAAAGGATTGAAATAAAGTGTGTAACGTGAATGGATCCACTCAGGGATCTAATGTGATATTCAAAAGGTGAAAAAGACCATAAAAGTAAAGAACACTATAAATAAATACAGTCCAAATGGGACTGGATAAATGTGAAAAACAGCAAAAAATAGGACTGAATAAAGGAGAAATAATGAATATAAAAGTGTCACAAATCCCTAAGTACCACTCAAACACAGCACTCCATAGAAAACATTATTATCTCATAATTTTGGATAATGATAATCCCCCCAAAAAAATTATTATCAAATAGTAAAATATATATTAAAAAAACAGAATAAAAAATAAAAAATATTAAATTTAAACTACAAAAATGCGCCAAAAAATGCAAGGTTTGAAAAAAACACACAAAAAGATAAAAAAAGTGTCAGAAAAAAATATATATAATAAATCACTAAATAAATAGGAAACACATATGTAAAAAGTTCAAAGGTGCATAAACGCCAAGTGATCCAATGACTTTTCCAAACGTGCAAGTGATAAAGTGGATGTGCATGCCAACCAATGCGAAAGATATCCCAAAACGGCTGAAATGCCCCCTCACCTCCTTGCAGCGACCCAAACGGGCCAAAATGCCTGTAGGATCACAAAAAAGATCCTCCGCGATAAGAAACTCCTCTGCGGATGATATCCACTCAAAGCGATGATATCCCCTTCAATTATATGTATTTACGATAACAGGGTCCCTTCCAGGTAAGTATAGGTGTAATACAGCCAACTCTCATTAAAAGACATAAAGATCTTCCATAGTGTAAAACCTTTTTTAATCTGTTATAAATTTTAATAAAATCCAAATCCAAAAAACCCCACATGCTATGGGTGTACTTGCATGGGTTTTGGTGTAGCAAGATGGCGTCCATGCCGGAAATACGTCACCACGTTCCTACGTGTTACGTCCTGTTATCACGTGACTTCCTCAGCTGAGGCGTATTTCCGGCGTGGACGCCATCTTGCTACACCAAAACTCATGCAAGCACACCAATAGCATGTGGTTTTAAATGGCTATACATTATTGTGAAAATGTGAGTAGGAATTTTGGATTTTATTAAAATTTATAACAGATTAAAAAAGGTTTTACACTATGGAAGATCTTCTTTATGTCTTTTAATGTGAGTTGGCTGTATTACATCTATACTTACCTGGAGAGGACCCTGCAAAAACGCATATTATTGAAGGAAATATCATCGCTTTGAGTGGATATCATCCGCAGAGGAGTTTCTTATCGTGGAGGATCTTTTTTGTGATCCTACAGGCGTTTTGACCCCTTTGGGTCGCTGCAAGGAGGTCAGGGGGCATTTCAGCCGTTTTGGGATATCTTTTGCATTGGTTGGCACGCACATCCACTTTATCACTTGCACGTTTGGAAAAGTCATTGGATTACTTCGCGTTTATGCACCTTTGAACTTTTTACATAGGTGTTTCCTATTTATTTAGTGATTTACTGCATATTTTTTCTGACACGTTTTTTCATATTTTTGTGCGTTTTTTTCAAACCTTGCATTTTTTGGCACATTTTTGTAGTTTGGATTTAATATTTTTTATTCTGTTTTTTTTATATACATATTTTATTATTTAATAATACATTTTTTGGGGGGGATTATCATTACCCAAAATTATGAGATGATGTTTTCTATGGAGTGCTGTGTTTGAGTGGTACTTAGGGATTTGTGACTTTTCTATATTCATTGTTTCACCTTTATTCAGTCCTATTTTTTGCTGTTTTTCATTTTTATCCATTTGGACTGTATTTATTTATAGTGTTCTTTACTTTTATGTTTTTTTTCACCTTTTGAATATCACATTGGATCTCTGAGTGGATCCGTTCACTTTACACTCTTTATTTCAGTCCTTTTTTGGACCTGGTTAATTATAGCACTTATTGATATCACATGGGATCCCTAGTGGATCAGTACACATTGTACACTTGTTTCTAGTCCCATTTGGACTTGGTTGAATTTATTGGATAAATAATATATTTCACTTTAAGATCCCACCGAAGATAAAGTTCACGTTTATTTTCACATTCATTGTTTATAGTTTAATTTTATAATTAAGTTAGCGCTGCACCATTGTATTTATGATTTACATTTGTCACATGGTATATGATTAGGTGTTAGCAGCTCTCAAAGGTTAGGAGGTATTTTAATTAGGAGTGCAGGAGGATCACACCATTATTACTCTGGCTCTATCCATCACTCTAACTCATATCTTCAATCTCTCCCTTTCTACTGGCATCTTCCCCAACCCTCTAAAACATGCACTAGTCACCCCCGTACTTTAAAAGGCCTCACTGGACCCCACCTATCTTAGCAACCTAAGACCCATCTCCGTACTGCCTTTTGCCTTGAAACTCCTTGAACCGAGTCCACAACTGGCTGAGCTGCCATCTCATTGAAAATAACCTTCTCGATCCCCTTCAGTCTGGATTTCATCCACAACACTCCACAGAAACTGCTATCCTAAAAACTCACAAATGATTTACTAAGAGCTAAAACCAACGGTCACTATTCCCTACTCTTGATCTTGGACCTCTCTGCTGCCTTTGACATAGTTGACCACCCACTCCTCCTCAAAAAACTCTATTTCCTTGGTCTCCGTAACTGTACTCTCTGTTGGTTCACATTTTACCTATCTCACCACACCTGCAGTGTCACTTAAAACTCTACTTCCTCCTCTCCTATTCCTCTTACTGTTAGGGTCTCTCAAGATTCTGTCCTTGGACCTCACCTATTCTCGATCTACACTTCTTCCCTGGGTCAGCCAATAGCTTCTCATGGTTACCAGTACCATTTTTATGCTGATGACACATAAATCTCTCTAACCCTCAGCTCACCTCATCAATTCCTCACGTATCACTAATTTACTAACAAACATATCAGACTGGATATCACACCATTTCCTAAAACTCAATCTATCCAAAACTGAGCTCATAATATTTCCTCCCCCATGTGCCTCTTCCCCTGATTTCTCGGTCAAGATCAATAGCACAACTATTAACCCATCCCTGCATGCCAGGGGGCTAGGGGTAAACCTGGATTATGAACAATCCTTTCTGGCCCACATGCAATCCCTGTCCAAATCATGCCACCCCAACCTCCACAACGTCTCCAGCAACTCCCTCCTCATTGCTTTACCTTGACATAGACTATTCCCCCCTTCAGTCCATCATGAATGCTGCTGCCAGGCTCATCCACCTTACCAACCATTCAATGTCTGCTACCCCTCTCTGCTCCACTGGCTTCCACTCACCCAACAAATAAAATTAAAAATACTAACAACATCTTGCAAAACCATCAATAATTCTGCCCCCATCTACATCACCAACATGGTCTCAAAATATCAACCTCAATCCTCCCAAGACCTTCTGCTCTCTAGTTCCTGTGTTACCTCCTCCCATGCTCACCTCCAGGACTTCTCCCGAGCTTCTAGCATCCTATAGAACTCCCTACCCCAATCTGTCTGACTGTCTTCTAATCTATCCACCTTTAAACAATCCCTGAAAACCCTTCTTTCTAAAGAAGCCTATCTAACTAGTAAACTGCTTTTTACTTCCTCCATCAGCTCATCCCCACAGCTATTACCTTTTGTATCACACAACCCTTCCTCCTAGATTGTAAGCTCTAATGAGCAGGGCCTTCTGTTTCCTCTTGTAGCAAATTGTATTGTAACTGTAATGTATACCTTCATTTTGTAAAGTTCTTTGCAAATTGTTGGCGCTATATAAATCCTTTATAATAATAATATGTCCCCCAGAACAGAAGTGAAACATGCAGCGAGAAGACACACCACAGCAGATCATCAACTGCTGAGTAACCACACTTTAAGCATTAGTGCAAAATACAAATAACATTTTACGCACCTGCCTACAAGTAACCTATGCTAGAATTAAAGGCACTCTGGGACAGGTATTATTATGGTGAAACAGTATCCAACAGGGCAGCAATAAAGGCACTGTTCAGTTGATATAAATCTTAATGGTTGCCTTATCCTATGCTTGTGAAATTATTACAACTACATTTTTGTCTTATCTCTAGGATGACATCTGTTTTCACGGTGTCCTTTCTCCTTTGCTTTGCTTATGGGCATGCTGCTTTTCTGTGTATGCTGACTGAATATACCATGTACGTGGAGAAGGAAGAGTGCAATTACTGCATTGCTGTCAACACAACAATATGCTCTGGATACTGCCCAACTAAGGTACTATCTGTCATGTCAGAACTTCATCCTCTCAATCAACATGGATTATTTTTAATCCTTATGCTGCTAGCATTAGTAAATAGATAGGAAAGTATATTGTATTTACTTGTTTTAAACTTTTTTTTTACATCTCTTCAATTACTTCCTGGTTTCCATGATGTCCTATATCCTAGGATATATGACATCATGCCTGAGCTAAGATTAGATGGATTCCAGGAAGTAAATGTAAAATGAATTATCTGACCTTGCTCAAGATGGCAACTGCCTGAAATGCTAGGGGGTGTTTTTCAAAATGATTTCTCTGCAAAATAAAGCATGGAGACATGGATGGATGGGGGAATTTGCTTTGAATTGCTTTGAATTTTAAAAATGAATTAAATAGCATTTTTGGTTTTCGGTGCTCAGATGATGCAATGCAGTTCCACTTTATTAACTCCTACAACTGAACACCAGTGGGAGATTAAATCTACTGGATGCCAAATGCTTGGGAATGTAGATATAGTCTGTTTAAAATCATGATCTATGATTTTTCTTCTTGTCCTGGTTGCCAGAAGGGATGAGAAAATCTGCCAGAATAATAGAAAGAAATCTTGCTCAAAATTAGAAGTTGCAAACTTTGCAGCAAACTCAAATGAGGTCTATAGGGGAGTAAACCTTGTTATTAAATTCTAGTCATGTGTAGGGCTAATAAGCAAGCTATTGCCAAAAAAAGGACATAAAGGCAGGTACTGCACAAGAGGACATGTACCAGTGCCATAATAAAAGAAAATAAAAATGCAAAAGGACTTTTTGTATGCAGCTTTTAGGGTGACATTGAATAAAAACGCAACTCCTTTAAATTACAAGCTTGGGACATGCCATTAAGAGACAGCCTTTGAGACAGCATACCCTGGCATTGCATATTTAGCTGTGGAATCACCTTCCTGTACAAAAAGCTTGGCTTAAATAACGCATCATCACCCCAATCTGATTAAATTCATAAAAAAAAAAAATGGTACTACTAAACCTGCTTTGACAGACAGAAGTAGCAGTAACAACAGACCTAAAAGCCATAGGCATGTGTCTTTTTAACCACTTGCCACCCACCCACAGTAGTTTTATTGTTGGCAGGCAGCACAGCCAGGCTGGGCAACACACTGGTATGTCGCCTGGCACATGTGCAGGGGCACAATCCAGTGACCGCTGTGTCCTGTGGACACAGCAGATTACAGCACTCGGTACCCAGCCACTATGAGTGGTCGGGGTATCATGTGATAGCTATGATCAGTCATAGCAATAACATGACATATATGTAAGCATACTGACATGAATAGATTTCCATTCATGACAGCTTGATTACTGTTGTGATGCTGTGATTGGCCTACTGTTATCACATGATATATGGCTACCTGTACCATGCAATTAGCTATAGCCAATCACAGCATGTAAACAGTAACTAAGCTGTCATGAATGGGTTTTTATTCATGACAGCTTAAACTATTGCCTATAACAGTGTAAAAAAAAAACCTGATCACCCATACCCCCCCACCCCCGCAGTAGTCACTATAGTGACACTGTAAAAGAAAAACTGTTTCAAAAATTAATAAAATTGTTTTTTTTTACATAGTGTCACAAGTCAGTATCCCTGATTACTGCCACACCAGTCATATGATGATGCTGTAGTACACTGGTGACAGTATGTATAAAAAAAATTGATTTCATTTCTTCATTTTCCAAAAAATTGAGACAAAAAATTACAACTTCAAAAAACTTGCCATGTCTCTTACTAAATACCTTGAATTGTCTACTTTCCAAAAAGGGTCCATTTGGGAGGTATGTGTACTAAAATGGCATTTTAAAGCTTCAAGAAATTAGATCAGTACATCAGAATTGGTCAATTTTCAAGTATACTGTATATACCATAGTTTGTAGACCCTATAGCTTTCACACAGGCTAAATATTATACACTGATTTGGGTTATTTTTACCAAAAACATATAGCAGAATACAGCATATAATGACAATTTGTAGTGGCGTCCACTCACAATAATCCTTTGACATTCCAGATTTTGACAGATGGCTATGGCCAGGTGTTTCATGTTAATGATCTGAAATAAAGGAGAAAGGGGACAACCCTGTCTGATACCATTATTTGATTCAAATAGGGTCTGAGATGATACCATTGGAACGAACCCTTGCAGATGAATAACTATAAAGGGCCAGTATTTTATATAAGAGATTGGGTACAAGGCCCACTTGCTGGAGGGTAAGCCTCAGGAAATCCCAATGAACCTAGTCGAACCCTTTTGGGCATCTGCCTAGATTAAGCAGGCTGGTATATGTTGGTGAAGCCAACCTGATCAAGATGGATCAAGTCAGGGATTAACGGGTCAAAGGTTAGCTATTATTTTGGAAAACAGACAGATGTCAATACTGGTCAAGGAGATGAGGTGGTAGCTACTGCATAACAATGGATCTTTGATCAGATTGGACAGAACAGTTATGTGCACCGCTAGGGCCTGGGGTGTTAAACTTAGAAGCAGAGACCCCCGGAAAAATGTATAGAATTGGGCAGCATACCCATCCGAACCAGGGCTCTTGTTGGGTTTGAGGGAGGCAACTGAAAAACATTGAAAAATGTTTTTTCAAGGTCCTGTAAATGGGAGGGAGTTATAGGTCTGAGAGCCCTAGAGCTGTTCTAGAAATGTAATTGTTAATTTAATCCAGGAGAGTGTCTTGTGGCATTCCAGTTTTTGGCATGTAGGGCTCTAGCTAGCAATCTACCACATTTGTTACCCTCACCATGAAACAGCTTTCGCAATCTGTCTTTGTCTGTCTTTGATTGACTTTCTGTTGAAGTCTAGTTTCTGACAATTGAAGCATAGTAGTCTGAGTTTGAGCACGTTTATGGTATAATTTGAGTTGGGTAATACGAAAAGTTAAGTCTCTAAGTTAACACGAATCACTTCAGTGTTTCCCACTGGATGGGAAGGGGGATAATGTCACTTTAACGGTCAGAGATAAAATGAGAGATTGTCTCTCTGATTTTAGTTATACAAAGGTCATCCTGAAGGAGAGAATCGTCTAATCGTCAAGTCCATTCCTGATGGAATAGGTCTGGTAGAGAGAGGAAAAAGAATACTGGATCAGACCACTTTGTTGATGGTACTCTGCGGATGACTAAATTGAATAACAAGGAAAAAAATCTATACGGGAATAGGAGTCATGGACTGTAGAATAGTAGGTATAGTCTCTATCTGTTGGGCAAAGTATCCTCCAGACATCCACCCTGTGATATTGCAAAAGGAGCTTTTTCACTTTGATAATTTGTGAATAAGAGAACTCCTAACTGTCAATCACAGGGTTAAGAGAACAATTGATGTCTCCAGCTTGGAGGACTATTCCCTCTGCAAAACCCATGAGGGTATGGAGGTAGAGAGTAAATTAGGTAATATGGTCCTGTTTGGGCACATAAAAATTAGCCAGTATGTAAGTTGTACAGCTCAGAGTAAGTTTCATGAATAGGTACCTGCCCTCCGGGTCTGTACAAAAGTCCAGCAAATGATAGTTTAACAATTAAGATCTGGATCTACAGACCTATAAACACAAGGTGTATATCAAAGGCTACTGTATGTAGCTAATCACTGCAAGCTACAGTATCTTTCTCTGTCAGATTTCTCTAACAGTTTAAAAACACACTAACAATATGGCTGCTGTAAGCTTATAAGTAAAAGGGCTGGGTTATGCCTTCCTTCAGATTTTTAGCTTTTGTGTTTTAAACAGGCCACAGACGGGTAGTTTTTTTCTTTTATCTAACGGGTTGAATGAAAAAAACAAACAGATTCCTCCATCCATACAAGCGCAGAGTGTGGAGAAATACCCTCCAGGCTGTGATATTGTATCCTGATAGCTGGACTCACTGCTGTTAGAATACACGGATTGATTGGCTGCAGCTGCTGATCGTCAAGTTTTCCAACATGTCCTTTTGACAGAAGTTGATCAAAGCACTGATTTTGTCAAGCAGGGAAAGTCTTACACCAATTGAAATCCACCCCATCTTTGCTGGACCAGCTAAATTTTGATCCATCCCTGGCCAGCTGTAGCTTAGTAGGTACAAAGTCTATGCATTGCATTACAGGTGTCTCTTATTTCTGGCAACAAACCTGAAATGTTTTTGGCCAAATGCTCACGATTTATGAGCCCAGGGAAACCCAAACCTGATCCTTAGTTGGCAATTGTGCACATTTTCACAGTGTGGAAAAAAATTCCTATATTTACAATTCTGCTAAAAAATATGGACACCTGACAATTGGATTGAGTGGACAGATTTGTTTTGATATGGCAGCTCTATTATACAGTTATGTTTGGTCCACTTGTTGCTCACATCTGTTAATGCACTGACAGTACTTACATACTGTATGTAAAAGGTGTAAAAGCCAAAGGCAAAGCTTGCAAAGTGATGCTGCTGTTTTATAACTCACAGAAACATATATTTATAGCTATACATTAGTGGTAGTTTAATTAAAAAGAAAACATTTTTCTTGTCTATTTTAAACTAATCAATCCTAACGGCTGCAAAAACTAAGCTGGACATTATTGTTCCTTGTGTTTTTGCACTGTGGGCAGCACAGTGACTAAATGGTTAGCACTTCTGCCTGGCAGTGGTAGGTCTGTTGGTTCAAATCCCAGCCACGACTCCACCTGCCTGGAGTTTGCATGTTCTCCCTGTGGCTGCGTGGATTTCCTCCGGGTATTCCAATTTCCTCCCACACTATAAAGACATGCTGGCAGGCTAATTGGCTCCTGTCTAAATTGGGCCTAGTGTGTGTATGTATGAATGTGCGTTAGGGACCTTACATTGTACACTTTATGAGGGTTAGGTACTGATGTGAATTTACAGTATACACTCATCAGCCACTTTATTAGGTACATCTTGCCCCCCTTATGCCTTCAGAACTAAATTAATTTTTTGTGGTGTAGATTCATCAAGGTGTTGGAAACATTCCTCAGAGATTTTGGTCCATATTGACATGATAGCATCACGCAGTTGCTGAAGATTTGTTGGCTGCACATCCATGATACTAATCTCCCGTTCCACCACATCCCAAAGGTGCTCATTTTGTGACCTGGTGCATTATCCTGCTGGAAGTAGCCATCAGGAGATGGGTACACTGTAGTCATAAAAGGATGAACATGGTCAGCAACAATACTCAGGTAGGTCATGGTATTTAAACAATGCTCAATTGGCGCTAAGGGAACCAAAGTGTCCCAAGAAAATATCCCCCATACCATTATACCATCACCACCAGCCTGAATTAATGATACAAAGCAGGATGGATTCATGCTTTCATGATGTTTACGCCAAATTCTGACCCTACCATCTGAATGTCGCAGCTGAAATCGAGACTCATCAGACCAGGCAACATTTTTCCAATCTTCTGTTGTTCAATTTTGGTGAAAGCCTGTAGCCTCCATTTCCTATTCTTAGCTTACAGGAGTGGCTCGACAAGGTTCGACGTGTTGCATGTCCAGAGATGGTATTCTGCACCTTGGTTCTATACCATGGTTGTAAAGAGTGGTTATTTAAGTTACTGTTGCCTATCTATATTCTTGAACCAGTCTGCCCATTCCCCTCTGACATTAACAAGGCATTTTGGTCCACACAACTGTTGTTCACTGGATATTTTCTTTCTTGGACCATGGGAATGCAGGCCGCACATTATCCCTCATCCCCGAAATAACTACACTTATTTAAATTTAAATAATGACACACTGTAAGGGATTTCCAGCAAGAAGAATTGCAATCGGATATGCGCATGCTCATAGGAATTCCCGCAGGAGAATTGCCGGTTGTGCGCATGCGTGCAGGAATGCGTGATCGCGCACACACGCACGATGAAGATTGGCACCAGATGGCCTATTTAAGGAGTGCCTCTACTCATGTTCAGTGCTGACTGGTCTTCAGCTCCCCCGTGTCCTGCTTGTTCCTGTATGATTCCTTTTTTGCTGACCCGGCTTGTTCCTCACCTGACTCTGATTGCTCTCCTGATACTGGTTCCTGACTTCAGCTCTGCTCCTGACCTTGGCTTTTCCTTCTGATTCTGTACCGTGCTGCCCAACTGGTGATGACCCTGGCTATTCCATGACATTGCTCCTGTCTCTTGTCCTCACTACCTGCCTTGCTCTGGTGCATGCCTGGCAATCTGCAAAACCTGCTGTGCCTACTACTACTGTACCAAAATCAGAGGATCATCAGCCTTCCAAGGTCTTCATCTGCAAGAGCTGCAAACAATAACTACTGGCACTCTTGTTCCCCTGGGTCCTAGACTCCCTCTGTTCCTACTCCAGCGGGGTCAGGGCTAGTGACACAAGTGAGGCCGACCTCTTCATTTCAGTCTCCCATCAGGTACGTGACAGTACCAGTCAGCCAATGATGGAGTCTGAAAGGGAGGCCTCTCCACTGGGGGACATTTGCCAAGCAGTAGCTGCCTTGTTTAACTTGGTGCAAGATCTGCAGAGAAACTTTGAACACATGGAGAGACAACTGCTAACTGACTCTAATGACCTCACAGACAAGGATCTTACTGCAGCCTTAGATGCAACCACTCAAACAGAGACCAGTATGATCTTTGGAGCCCCTGCCCTACCGGAACCCCGGGTGCCTACGCTTGAGTTTTTTACAGAAGACCACAGGAAGTTCAGAACTTTTCTGAACTCCTGCGAGTTATATTTTTCGCTGCTTCCAAGGACCATTACATCACCAAGCACCAAAGTGGGATTCATCATCACACTTCTTAGGAATGAACCCCAATCCTGGGCACACCACCTTCCTGAGCAACATGATCCGGCTCTAACTTCAGTGGACTCTTTTTTCACAGCAATGGCACAAATCTATGCTGATCCTTTCCTGCACCAAACCGCTGAATCTATGCTTAGTAAGCTGCAGCAAGGCCAATCTCATTGGAACGAGTCTGCTCTCTGCTACCAGTTCCGTCTTGGTCTTTCTGACACCCTGAAGGATGAGCTTGCCCGAGTGGGGGTACCAACCAGGCTGGAGAACCTGATAGACCTGACGATCCACATTGACCGTCAGAATCAGGAGAGACAGGGTGAGAAAACTAACGGGGAGATTCTGATATGTTCAGAAATAGGGACCCCTGTGCCCTCTATGAATGCTGTTCCATTGCCCACTAAGCCATCTAGGAGGAGCTTTTGGAGACCATAGTTATCCGCGGCAGAATGCATTCGACAACAGAAGTCCAACCTCTGCCTCTACTGTGGTGATGCAGGTCATTATATAGTGACATGTCCAATAAGACCTCATAAGCCCTCTTCCAACTGGCTTTATATGATGCATCCCCAAAGAACAAGCCGAACGCATCTCTCCTTCCCTCTTCAACTACAACTGGTCGAAAGGACGATCACAGTCCCGGCCATTATAGACTTGGGCGCTTGCAGTTGTTTTATGGATGCTAACTTCGCTACCCAGAATAAGTTTCCACTCCGTACCAAGGCACAAAAGCTTGCAGTTCATCTTGCAGATGGGTCCGGTATCAGTTCTGGCCCTGTGACCCAAGAGACCATGCCAATGTTATGCTACTCCTCCTCAGGACAACAGGAATTTCTGTGTCTGGATATCATTACGTCCCCGATTTTTCCAGTTATTCTCGGCATGCCCTGGCTAAGAGCACAGAACCCAACCATCAATTGGTTGTCTGGAGAGATCCTCTTCCCTTCGGAGTATTGTCTGAATCACTGTATCCCTAAAGAAACAAGTGCAGCAACTCCTCTTCTCAGTATTCACTCTGATCCCGAGACCATGAAATTCGTTCCTGTTGTATACCATGAGTATCTGGATGTATTCAATAAAAAGAGCGCCGATACTCTTCCTCCTCATCGTTCCTATGATTGTACGATTGAGCTCCTGTCCAGCACCGAAATCCCTTTCGGACGAATTTACCCCCTATCCGAAGCCGAATTAGAGGTCCTCCGGGGTTATATTGATGAGAGTCTAGAAAAAGGGTTTATTCGGCCTTCTACATCACCAGCAGGAGCTGGCATCTTCTTTGTTGAGAAGAAGGATCACACCCTCAGACCTTGTGTGGACTACCGTGACCTAAACAAGATAATGGTCAAGAATCGTTATCCCCTTCCTCTAATTCCCAAGTTATTCCAAAGGCTGCGAGGAGCATGTTTCTTCTCAAAACTGGATCTGAGGGGCGCTTACAATCTAGTAAGAATTCACAAAGGTTACGAATGGAAGACGGCCTTTCGAACCCGATTCGGGCATTTTGAATAGTTGGTGATGCCTTTTGGTCTCTGTAATGCCCCAGCAACCTTCCAACATCTCGTAAACGATATATTTCAGGACTATTTGGATCTATTCATAATTGTTTACCTGGATGACATCTTAATTTTCTCCAGTTCAATAGAAAAACATCGGGATCATGTGAAGAAGACTCTGGATAGATTAAGCCAACATCACCTTTACGCAAAGGCCGAGAAATGTGAATCTGAGAGATAATCTATCCAGTTCCTGGGACTTGTAATCACCCCCGAGGGCATCTCTATGGACCCCCAAAAGGTGTCCTCCGTCTTAGAATGGCCCATTCCAGGAGACAGGAAAGCAGTGCAGTGTTTCGTAGGATTCGCAAATTTCTACAGGAAATTTATCAAAAACGTCTTTGGGATCATCGCACCAGTAACACAGCTCACCAGGCAGCATATTCCCTTCAAGTGGACTCCTGAGACCCAAGCAGCCTTTGAGCAATTAAAAACCCTGTTCACCTCCGCTCCTATACTGAAGCACCCAGACCCTGCTCTAGCCTTTGTCCTTGAAGTAGACGCTTCTGAGAATGCTGTAGGAGCCATCTTGTCACAGAGACAGGGGCTCAAATCCCTTTTGCACCCTGTTGCATTTTTCTCCAGGAAATTAAATGTCTCTGAAAGGAACTATGATGTGGAAGACAGAGAGCTGCTAGCCATCAAGGCAGCACTTGAGGAATAGCGATACTTACCGGAGGGAGCATCCCATCCTATCCTCATCTTCACAGACCATAAGAACCTTGAATATCTGAAAACGGCAAAATGCCCAAGGCCACGACAAGCAAGATGGGCACTCTTTTTCTCCCGCTTTGTCTTCCATTTGATGTACCGTCCTGGATCAAAAAACCTAAAGCAATCTGCCGTATGTTTCCCGACCCAATTGTACAGTCTGAACCTGACATGATTTTGCCAGCCAAGAATTTCTTACTTCTCCAGACAGACCTTGTAACACAAATAAGAGAAGTAGTGGATAATCATTCACCTCCCATAGATATGCATCTGCAGCTAAAGGATGGTCTGTATTTTCACAAGGAACAAATCTTTGTGCCCGAAGAAATCAGAACTTTTATCCTCAAAAGATGCCACAAGCTCCTTATGGTGGCCAAACTCAATAAAGGATTGCCAGGACTATGTGAGATCTTGTACAGTCTGCCTTAGAAACAAGTCTGACAAAGCCAAGACCTGGGGCCTGTTGGAAACTTTGCCCGTACCGGAAAAACTTTGGAGTATGATCTCCATGGACTTTATTGTGGAACTTCCCCCATCGGAGGGATTCACCACTATTTTTGTAGTGGTTGACCTCTTGTCAAAGATGGCCCACTTCATTCCCTTGAAAGGGACTCCTTCCACCATGGAAACTGCTTCTGCTTTTATTAAAGAGATCGTAAGATGGCATGGCGTTCCTAATAATATTGTATCTGAACGAGGAGTACAATTTACATCCAAGTTTTGGAAAGATCTGTATGAGGAATTAGAGATCGAGTTACCCTTCTACTCTGCGTATCACCCACAAACAAATGGACAGACGGAAAGAACGAACCAATCTCTGGAGCAATACCTCAGATGCTTCTCCTCATATTCACAGGATGACTGGGTATCTCTCCTTCCATTAGCTTAATTCGCTTACAATAATTCCATTCACTTGGCTACCAAGCAATCCTACTTTTACTCCAACTATGGATATCACCCCTCCTTCCTTCCGGAAATACCAGTGGAACCCGCTGTCCCGGAAGTACAAGAAAGGATGGAATTCCTCAGGAGGAACGGCAAAATATTGCAGAAAACTATTTCCGAAGCTCAGGCGAGTAACAAAACATTTTTGGACAGAAGGAGAAGGGGCAACTTAAAACTGAAACAAGGGGATAAGGTCTGGTTATCCACGGCAAATGGATGAAAAAAAATGAAATTAAGTTGTCCTTCAAGAAAGCTTGGTCCAAGATACCTGGGACCATTTACTATCAAGAGAAAGGTTAACCCTGTAGCTTTTGAATTGAAACTACCCGGTAATATGAAGATCCACCCGGAGTTCCATTGCTCCTTGCTAAAACCGCATATCCCAAGTGGATTTCCGAATCGAGATCCGGAGGCACCTGCTCCATTGCTGGTTGAAGGAAATGAAGAATACGAGGTTGAGGCTATTTTGAATTGTAGGAAGAGGGGCGGACAGACCCAGTTTCTCATCAAATGGAAGGGTTATGGACCAGAGGATAATTCCTGGGAACCATCCACTAATGTCCATGCCCCATGGATAGTTCAAGCCTACCTCCATCTTCACCCTGAAAAACGAGCCCTAGTGAGCATCCAGAGGCTGCCCCTAAGGGGGGGGCAATGTAAGGGATTTCAATCAAGAAGAATCGCGATTGGAAATGCGCATGCACATAGGAATTCCCGCAGGTTGTGCGCCCGGTTGTGCGCATGCTCGCAGGAATGCGCGATCGCGCACACACACGCATATGTGCACATGCACAGTAAAGATTGGCACCAGACGGCCTATTTAAGGAGTGCCTCTGCTCATGTTCAGTGCTGACTGGTCTTCAGCTCCCCCGTGTCCTGCTTGTTCCTGTGTGATTCCTTTGTTGCTGACTCTGATTGCTCTCCTGATACTGGTTCCTGACTTCGGCTCTGCTCCTGACCATGGCTTTTCCTTCTGATTCTGTACCGTGCTGCCCGACTGTTGATGACCCTGGCTATTCCATGACATTGCTCCTGTCTCTTGTCCTCACTACCTGCCTTGCTCTGGTGCACGCCTGGCAATCTGCAAAACCTGCTCTACCTACTACTACTGTGCCAAAATCAGAGGATCATCAGCCTTCCAAGGTCTTCATCTGCAAGAGCTGCAAACAACAACTACTGGCACTCTTGTTCCCCTGGGTCCTAGACTCCCTCTGTTCCAACTCCAGTGGGGTCAGGGCTAGTGACACAAGTGAGGTTGACCTCGTCATTTCAGTCTCCCATCAGGCACGTGACACACACACACGTTTCTTCTTTTGGCATAAAATTTTGGCTGCGGCACTTTTATTGGTAAATACACATAACATAAATTAAATTTGCAATATAATTTATTCAAAACTCTTACACTTTAATTATCAACCATTTTAGGACTCGAGCTATCTGAAATAATTCTATCAATAAGTTCCCACCAGCCGAACTATTTACAATGTCCGGCCTACCCAAGAGCCGCAGGCCAGTTCTATACTATTTTGTAATCCTAAATTATAGATGTCTATACCCACGTCCGATAGATGTACACCGTCTGAACGATAAGTGCCACTAACTCCTCTTTCTAGATGTTTAGTCGTATCCTAATTTTTTCCAACTTTTTTAATTGAGGATTAACTAACCATACAAGTCTAGGGACTGTTTCTGAAAAGATAATGGTAGTATTCGGGGATGATAAGGGGAAACAGTGTATGTCCCGTTTCATCATGAACATTAGTCCTGGAGTTTTCTCATTGCCAATGTCATTTCCCCCAAAGTGTATGATTAATATCTCAGGTGCAGGCCAAACTTCAAACAACCTAGAAAGATGAAAAAACAAGTTAAACCATTTAAGACCACGTATTCATTTTTCCATAAAATTTAAATTTTTGCAGGATCCATTGTTAAATTAGCTGAATATGAACACTGAGCAGCTCTTTTCAAAGCACAGTAGACAAATGATTGTCCCAGTATCCATATACAGTGGGGATCGAAAGTTTGGCCACCCCAGCTAAAAAGTTGTATTAATGTGCATAAAGAAGCCAAGGAAAGATGGAAAAATCTCCAAAAGGCATCAAATTACAGATTAGACATTCTTATAATATGTCAACAAAAGTTAGATTTTATTTCCATCATTTACACTTTCAAAATAACAGAAAACAAAAAAATGGCGTCTGCAAAAGTTTGGGCACCCTGCAGAATTTATAGCATGCACTGTCCCCTTTGCAAAGCTGAGACCTGCCAGTGTCATGGATTGTTCTCAATCATCATCTGGGAAGACCAGGTGATGTTAATCTCAAAGGTTTTAAATGCCCAGACTCATCTGACCTTGCCCCAACAATCAGCATCATGGGTTCTTCTAAGCAGTTGTCTAGAAAACTGAAACTGAAAATAGTTGATGCTCACAAAGCTGGAGAAGGCTATAAGAAGATAGCAAAGCATTTTCAGATGTCAATATCCTCTGTTCGGAATGTAATTAAGAAATGGCAGTGGAAGCTAAAGCAAGATCTGGAAGACCAAGAAAAATATCAGAAAGAACAGCTCGCAGGATTGTGAGAAAAACAATTCAAAACCCACGTTTGACTGCACGATCCCTCCAGAAAGATCTGGCAGACACTGGAGTTGTGGTACACTATTCCACTATAAAGAGATACTTGTACAAATATGGTCTTCATGGAAGAGTCATCAGAAGAAAACCTCTCTACGTCTTCACCACAAAAATCATCGTTTGAACTTTGCAAATGAACATATAGACAAGGCTGATGCATTTTGGAAACAAGTTCTGTGGACCGATGAGGTTAAAATTTAACTTTTTGGCCGGAATGAGCAAAGGTACGTTTGGAGAAGAAGGGGCACAGAATTTAATGAAAAGAACCTCTGTCCAACTGTTAAGCATGGGGTTGGATCAATCATGCTTTGGGGTTGTGTTGCAGCCAGTGGCACAGGGAACATCTCACGAGTAGAAGGAAAAATGGATTCAATAAAATTTCAGCAAATTTTGGATGGTAACTTGATGCCATCTGTGAAAAAGCTGAAGTAAAAGAGAGGATGGCTTCTACAAATGGATAATGATCCTAAACACACCTCGAAATCCACGAGGGATTACATCAAGAGGCGTAAACTGAAGGTTTTGCCATGGCTTTCACAATCTCCTGACCTCAACATAATTGAAAATCTATGGATAGACCTTAAAAGAGCAGTGCGTGACAGACAGCCCAGAAATCTCAAAGAACTGGAAGACTTTTGTAAGGAAGAATGGGCAAAGATACCTCAAACAAGAATTGAAAGACTCTCGGCTGGCTACAAAAAGCGTTTACAAGCTGTGATACTTGCCAAAGGGGGCAGTACAAGATATTAACTCTGCAGGGTGCCCAAACTTTTGCAGACGCCATTTTTTTGTTTTCTGTTATTTTGAAAGTGTAAATGATGGAAATAAAATCTAACTTTTGTTGACATATTATAAGAATGTCTAATCTGTAATTTGATGCCTTTTGGAGATTTTTCCATCTTTCCTTGCCTTCTTTATGCACATTACAAATTTTTAGCTGGGGTGCCCAAACTTTCGATCCCCACTGTATATCTTCTATCATTGGAAGAATTAAACAGACAGGTTAGGTCTAACATATAATTGGAAACGTTGGGACTCCCATCTACCTAATTTTTTTATTATTTCATCACCCAAGCTCATTTTTGCAGCTTCCGTAGCTGCGCCTATTGTAAACGAATGAGATGTGAATTTAAATCGTATAAGACCTAATTTTTTAATGCCTTTTTTAAATATGGCTTTAAATTGATACTTAGTTAAAGGTGATGCATCAGCATGCACAAGAAAAAGTCTGATGACCGATCTAATATTCAAATACTTTTTTACCATGACGAAAGGGCAAATATCCATGTCTCCACAAGTACAAAGATTGATCCATTTTCCTCTTCCAGCCTGATCTGTTTTTGAAAATGGAATAAACAAACTAATTCCATTTTCCAAAACAATCACATTTTGTAGCAGTAGACCAGACACTGTCTTTTTATTTGGGGGCAATAGTTCTGATATGCGTAATGCTCCAAAAAGTGCTAGAATAAATGCCACGTTAAACACTATAGTTTTGAATTCTGAAAAACAAATTTCTTTGGTAATCCTACATAACTTTTTTAACAATTCGATAGATATGGGACTTCTTGTGTCTGGAGAATAATGCTGTTTTTTATATCCCTTGAGCGCTTGTTTCACCGAAAAGAATGACGTCCATGCTGGAAAATTATTTAACTTGAGGAAAAATGAAACTCCTGCTAGAATTTTAACTTTATGGCTATAAGCAAAATTCAGGTGTATTAACGAGCACAAAAAAGAACGAATTGTATTCTCAGATGGGGAATCGAACTGAAAACCCAATTCTCTGGAAAACTGCTTCCATTTATTCCGTGAAGATGAATATGCAACCCATGTGTTGTTAGATACCAAATTTTTTATGGCCTTTATCACTAAGTTTAAATCAGGTTCCACAGGTGATCTGGGCATTCGAAACCTTTTAAATCTGCTGTCGGAAATAATTGTCTGAATCTTGATATCTAAAATCAAGATAAGGCGTCAGCTATTTGATTTTCTTTACCTGGAACATATCTTGCTTTAATCCAAATATTATGTTTTAAACATTTCAAAACTAAATATCTAAGCAATTTTACCACAAAAATTGACCCAGATGATAAACAATTTACTGCATACATAACCCCTCTATTATCTGTCTCTACTAACAGCCTTTTGTTGGAAAAGTGCTCTCCCGATAATTCCAACGCTACTATTAGAGGAAATAGTTCTAGCAAAACTATGTTCTTTGTTGCGTTCTTTCGAATCCGTTTTGACGGCCATTTACCACAACTCCAATGAGATTTCCATATTGCCACAAAACCAAATGAGCCGGCTGATCAGTGAACAATTCAAAATCAGTTGCAAAGATAAATTCATCCTGAAAAAACGAACGACCATTATACTCCTCAAAAACCATACTACTAAATCCTCCTTTATTTCACAGGTTAATCTTACATGTGAAAAAGGAGATTTTAAACCCAAAATCGCTAAATAAAGCATACGCAAAAAAATGTTTCCCACTGGCATTATTCTAGATACAAATGCCAGTAGGCCTAATAATGGCTGTAACTCTTTTAATACTTTTTTTCTTCTTAAAAAACCCATGATCAATTTTTTCAAATTTTTCTCTTGGCAGTCGAAATTCAAATTTTTCTGTGTCTATCAATATACCTGAAAATTCCAATTTTGTGGTTTGATAAATCGTTTTTTAGTTTGCTAATGATATACCAAAATGCTGCGTTACCTTACTGAACATTTGCAGCATGTCTACACATAATGTCAAAAATGATGGGCCTATAAACAAAAAATCATCCAGATAATGAGTTATCCCATTCTGGCCTGATTCTTTTTCAATAGCCCATTGTAAGAATGTTGACATTTTTTTTAAATGCGCACAAGACAGTGAACAGCCCATTGGTAATCTTACTCACCATTTCCACAAGATGCCGCTGTTTTGCTTTCTGGATCCACTGGAGCCCTGTGCTGACCTCTGCTGCCACCACTGGATAAAGTCAGTATTGCATGCACAGGCTCGTTTCTCTTCGGGCTTTCCCAACTCAGATCGTGTTGAGGTTGTTGCTCAGCAACCGCTTTGGAGGCCGCAGCCTCACTTTCAGCTCCGAGGGATGCCGCTTGACTGCCACGCCTACTTACTCTTCCCGACGGCGAAGGAATCCGCCTCTTCCTCTTCACACGCTGGCTTGCTCTTCCGACCACCGCTTTTCCCGATGCCCAGCAGGACTATTCTTGCCCTGCTGATGATGCCGGACAACCGCTGGGACCACGCCAACTCCCGCTCTTCTGTGACAGGCTCCATTCGGCCGCTCTTCCTCTGCCAGCACTTCGCTTCGGTGAGTTCTCCAGCCCCTGTTCTGTGTCTTCCCGCTCTTGCTCCTGCCGCTCTTCTCCTTCGGCTGCCATATCAAGGCAGCACCAGGGGCGGACTAACAACTCATGGGGCCCCCGGGCAATAGGGGATCATGGGGCCCCTGTGCCCTTGCCCACACTCAAACCACACCCAAAAAAGCCTATGAAAGGTGTCACGATCGCATGATCGCCACCACCAACATGCGACAATCTCACGACCGCGACCACCAATACATCACGATCGTCAGACCCCAGACCTTTTCACCAAACTCGTGACTGAAGGTCCGGCTGATCCAGACGATGTGATGTGCGTAACAATGCCACACTCAGCTGCGCCCTGCACAACGGTTGTCCAGCTAATGGAACGCAATCGACGCACCGGCAGCCTGAATGCGCTTCTTACTGGGTTGGGTTAATTACTCAACCAACCCTTCACACTGCCACCACCCCTTTTTGTACAGAGAAAGGGGAAACTCTCTTTATCAAATATACACTGTAATGGTTGAAAAGTCTACTGTCCAATACGGTCACCGCAGGCCGATTGGGCAGAGGATTAAACAAACACAGTAGCATCTCTTCAAAAGGCAGGAATTCGTAAATTGCAATTAAGCGCTTTAGAAACAGTTTAACACTTTCAGAAAGAAAGATTTATTACTAAAAGAGTCAAACAGGTGCAATAAAATATTTACAGAAAAAAGATGTAACTAAGATATATATATATATATATATATATATATGCATAGAAAACAGCACAGCACAGCAAAGAGATAACAGGGAGAAGTTAAAAGGTTAAGTTACTTGCCATGTTAAGCCTTGAGGTAGCAGATCCAAGTTACAGAGCGAAAGGGTCTTTGATCTCCCGGGTGGTATATTGATGTTAAAATTGGGAGATGTGTTTTGCTTACCTTCAGGCCTACAGCCTGTGTTTTTTAAAGTCCCCCAGCAAGGGGGGTGGCTCTGAGTAACTGGCCAATCTCTGTTTAGGGAGGGATGTCAGGTGGACTCTGAATTAAAACCAACAGCTTCATAATCCATGATATGAAACATAGGGGACAACTGACTTGAGGAATGTTCATTTAATTCTGTCACCTTCTCGTTGGTTTTATGAGGTTACAATTTCTTTCAAGTCCTGGGACAAGCTGCCTTATCTTGGTTAGGAGGCGCGAGTTTGCACAGGCCTTGGGACAACCAGGCTCTGGCTTCATGGGGGGCTTTGTAGCTCTGGGCCCCCTGCGGTTCTACCTGCCCCTGACTTTTAATACACATCTGTCACTGTGCCTCTCAGGAAGGGAGGGGGAAGGAGAATAAAGGATTACTTTTAATAAAAAGGGGGACTCTGCGTCCATCTCTGATTAGCAAGTTTGCTACAAAAGGTACCAGGGGCATCTCATGGGGCCCCCTACTGACCCCGGGCCCTCGGGCAGTGCCCGAGTGCCTGAATGGTCAGTCCGCCCCTGGCAGCACAGCAGCCATTCTTCTCCTCCACTGCTCCCGGCTCGCTCCAAAACTTGCCTCATGAGGGTCTTCATGGTCAGGTTTAGCGCAAACGGGCTCCTTAGTATTATAGCCCCCTGGAGCCTGTTGGCCAACTCTGACCAACAGTGACAATTCTGTCACGGAGTGCCCTTTTATATAATGATCCCAAAAAAATTCCGGAATGTTCAAGGTCACGTGATTTTTCCCGCTTTTTCCAAGGTCACGTGGTTATTCTCTTCCCACTTTTTTCCCCTGTCAAATTTCTTAAAGGTGCCCTAACCTAATTTCTACTTATTCCTGAGGAGAACATTTTCTTTTATTAAATTAAGGGATGGCGTCCGCATGCCCATGCTTTCGGGCTCATATGTTGGAGCCCTTTTTCATACTCTGTAAACCCTAGAGAAAATCCCAGTATATCAGCAGTTTTTTAAATACTCAAACCAGGCCGTCTGGCACCAACAACCATGTCACATGCAAAAGCACTTAAATACCCTTTCTTCCCCATTCTGATGCTCAGTTTCAGCAAGTTGTCTTCACCACGTCTAGATACCTAAATGATGCCATGTGATTGGCTGATTAGAAATTTGTGTTACCAAGCAATTGAATAGGTGTACCTAATAAAGTGGCAGGTGAGTGTATATATGTAAAGCACTGTGTAAATTGATGGCACTATATAAGTACCTGTAATAATTATAAGTAACTACTTGTTTTCTTAAAGTGGTTGTAAAAGCTGAAGGTTTTTACCTTTGTGCATGCTATGCATGAAGGTAAAAAACCTTCTGTGTGCAGTAGTGTCCCAGCCCCCCAACACTTACCTGAGTCCCATTGCGATCCAGCAATGTGAATGACAGCCTTGGCTGTCCCGTGTCTCTGCCTCCTCATTGGCTGAGACAGCAAGCAGGAGCCATTGGCTCCCTCTGCTATCAATCAAAGACAATCAGCCAATGAGGGGAGAGAGGAGGTGGGGCCAAGCTGCAGCTCCTTGTGTGAATGTACATACAGAGCAGTGGGTGCCCCTATAGCAAGCTGCTTGCTGTGGGGGCACCCAACAGGAGGGAGGAGCCAAGAGAGCCTGCGGGGGACCTGAGAAAAGGAGGATCTAGGCTGCTTTGTGCAATACCACTGCACACAGTAGGTAAGTATAGAAATGTTTGTTATTTTAAAAAAAAAGAACCTTTAGAATCACTTTAATGAGTTTAATTTGATAATCCTTAAATACAACAAAGCTCAATGCACCTTCACCAGTAATACTTGTTTTGTTTTCCTTCACAGGATCCTAATATGAAGGGAAATTTGCCTGAGATCAATCTAAATCAGAACGTCTGTACATACAGTGACTACACGCTCAAAACTGTTTCAATTCCTGGCTGCCCAGTGCATGTCAATTCACGCTATACCTACCCTGTAGCATTGAGTTGTAGGTGTGACAAATGTAACACAGACTATATTGACTGTGTACAGGATAGCTCTGAGTCTAATTACTGTACAAAGCCAAGGATGCCAAAAGATTTTCTCTACAATTATGCCAAAAAAATAATTGGGCATAAGTTTAAGTAAACCTGTTGTAAGGGAACACTGCATAAACCAGCATGCCTCTGCAACAGCAGCTGCCATGGGGTGCCTTAACATACCCTCTGCTTGGCAAACGTAGCTCCAAGGAGTCCTCACATCTGGGCCATATACAGAGAACCATCTTCACATGCTGTGTTCCTGATCAATTCACAACAAATTCAGCATCTGCATTTTGGAGCACCCTAGGTACAAGCGCTTCAGGGTATGCGTCAACAGCTAATGGTTCCTGCCGTTGCATATTCTTGCTGGTTCATGCAGGCTTACTTTAACAGATTTTAAAAAATATATGCCAGTATGCATTTGTTTAGAGTAGCAGATGAGTGTTAAATATATTGTTATTAGTTATACAGTTTCATCGTTTAAAACAATTAGATGAAATATACTGTTTAACTTTTCTTTTACCGCAGAAAGTTGAACTAAAGTGTATATGTACGATCAAACTGCTTCTCTCCAAATGTGTTTTACAATTTCAGGAATATATACATATTTTCATGAGCTTTCTCTGGCTACTAACCGCAAATCCTTAAAGCGGTATTAAACCCAAAACCAAAAATGGATTATAGTACAGCTTACCAATCATTATCTGTGGTGGCTGCATTGGATTTCCTTTTTAAGTTTTTTTCCCCTCTGTTTTCACCTCGCGATCTGGCCAATAACACACCTCCTTTATTAGAGTCCCCCCATTCTGGATGAAGGAGCACAGGGGGCACCTTTGGAGAGCAGCATTGTCAGTCTGGGGAGAGTGTTAGATGGACTAGCAGATTTAGATACACTAACAAATTGAAGCCAAAGTCCAGCTAACACTTTATAAAAACAACAAATAAATAAATAAAAGTAAAGGTAATAAAGGTCACTGGTAAATGGTCTGATTCATCCCTGTAACTGCTGCATCCGCAAGAGACCTTGTTCTTCTAAAAAATAACAGACTTACTGGCTAAATCACCAGATGAAAATAGGAAAAATAGAGCCTAAAAAAGACAACTAGTACAGTAAATACATTTAAGTATAGGTAAGCTGCGACATAATAAATGTTTTCTTTTGGGTTTATTACTGCTTTAATATTTTGTTCCTGATTTAGCAATGTATCATGCATACAGTGTATCATGGCAAAATATATGGCTAAATTAAAACTCAGATAACTACATTTTTTTTTCCCTCTTAATTTTATCTGTACATGTTCTCTCCGAGTTCTTGGTTGTTCCCTTCATTTAAGTCCTCATGCACACTTGATGTTTTTACAGCTGCTGTTTCTGGCTTTTGATGTTTTTTTCTACACCTAGTAAACCCCCCCAGCATGTTATCCTATGTGTCCATGCACACATAGACTGTAATCGACGTTTTTTTGCTGGAAAAAAAAAACAGGATTAGTGGGTTTCTAGAGGGGTTTTTTAGCTGCAACGCTGAAAAACATGGCAAAATGCTGCAAACCAGCATTTTTGGACTTTTTTTTATTTAAAAAAATGCTAAAAACCACTGTAGCACACCCTTGGGTGATGCTTGGCTAGATATATAGGTTCAGCTCCCACCTGAATCTGGTGACACCTCTGATTATACCCAGAACACTTCGACACTCTAAGAATATTTTTTATGGGTTTTATTGAAGAAGACAAACCCTGAAAAAGAACTAGCTGATTTAACACAGGTAAGTTACATAAAACACAGATACCACTTTGCATAACACAGTTAGTAAGAAATCACTCTTCACTTGCCAAAGACTCCAAAAACTGACTAGTATCACATGAGAGTGACATTGACATATGAAACAATAACTGTTAATGAGATTTAGCAGATTTAGCAGCTTATTGACATTTGCTATAGCAGTACTATCTAGAGCAGAAATATCCTACCTAACCACTGGCCAGTGGGATGAAACTTAAAGTCTCTCAACGTTGGGGACCTTTAATCAATGGAAAAGCGCTCACTCTCTAAATGGGAGAGTATTTGTAATCCAAGGGTAGCAGGATAGCACAGTCTCCTTTAGGCAGAATCTTCCAGTGAACATTGCAATAGAAAAGCAACACTTCAACAAAGTCTTTACCATACAGGTGAAATCCTGATGCATTGACACTTGCTCAGTATATTCAGAGCAGCAAGCTTCTGTGGGGATTTGGAACTAAAACACACTCTTCAGCCACAGCACAAATTTTGAGGTGACAATAACCAGTTATATACAGAGACAGAGTTCTCTCATCAATCAGCAGCAGGAATAGCTAATTCTGAGCAGCTTGGGCTTTCCAAGATCTGTGTCACTCTGAGAATTAGAGAGCAGGCTTTCTCATAACCATTCTCCAGAGATGAACAGCCAATGCAGCATTATCAAAATCCCCTTTCATCACAGAGTACTCACTGTTTCTGGATTGTCCTCTAGATAGCATTAGACAGTAGTAGAAATCCTCTCTCTTTCAGCAGCTCCAAACTTTGAGAGACACATGCACTTGAGTGGCTGTAATCCTGAGTGTCAGGCAGGACAATCCTTGATTTGCACACTGTCGTCCTGCAACAATTCCTCTGCTACACACTCTCAGCCCAGCCCATGGGCTCTAGCAGCACAGAGAGTGAGACTCTGTGACTTTACACCAGGAACCCTTGCTCCATGCGGTCCCTTGAAAATGTCTGCCTCCCTACATGTGCTTCTTCTTCCTTTTTCCTCTCTCCTTTCCTCCACAGCCAATCATAAGTTCAGCTGCAACAGTGCTGCTATGGGTGGATCCTTCTCAGCTGTAGCAACAACCAATCAGAGCACAGTCCTGCTTTTCCTGTCTGTCACTCACAAAGAGAGAAAAGAAAAAAAATGCTTTGCAACTGCTGTTTAAGATTTAAAGCAACCAGCACATCTCTACACCACTAAATGCAAATCTGGAAAAACATGGGAAAACGCTGCTAATCGTGGCTAAACACTAATGCAAAAATGTTAAAAAAGCTGAAAAACTCACGTTTTTAATGTGTCTTTACAAAGCTAACGTTACCAGCGTTATCAAAACGTCCAGTGTGCATGAGGGCCAAATATGGTAACTTTGCCACCTTTGGGTATTTAGAGCAGTGAGTGATGCCCTACACCAAGATCCTCTCACACTAATGTCTTTCCCTGCAACTCTAATGTGCATGTCACACGGTTTTTAACTGGCTACAACCCACCAACAACAGGACTGCCTCCTTTCTCCCCAGTGGAATCACTCCCTTCCTGGTTGAACCATGAACTTATCATGCTATTGTTGCTTCCTTGTTTGCAATCAAGATTCTTCAGCACTTGGGCCAGCAAGGGATTATAAATCACCACATATACAGTGCTAACTTGTGCTTCAATAAACATAATAAAAAGTTAAATATCTTCAAGTGTCCATGGATAAATAATGTGTCCATGCAAACATTTTTTAAAATATTTAAAAGGCTAGTTGCTATCAGCAGAAACTTCACTGGTAGTGGTTGGAGCCCTCACTCTCACTGGTGGGAGGAGTGGAGATGGTCCTGGCTTGAAAGTGGCCTTGGAAAGCAATACCCCCTGCGGCAACATAAGCGCCTAATGACTTACCTGATTTAGGTGGTCATGGCAATTTGGTGAGTTCTCTACTGTGGAGGATCACAAATGTTACTCATGGATGGATTAATGTTTTTGGAGAAAATTTGCACAGCACTGAGCACTTGCTTTAAATTATTTGAAAAATTGTTCAGTTGGAAATAGTCAGTTGGACTATTTATACACGGACACTTTAAGATATTTCGCTTTGTATGATATTTTTGAAGCACGTTAACGCTGTATATGTGGTGATTTATATTGTTTGACACTAAGTTTGAGTGCTAGAATACATGGCTTATGTGTAGTGAATCCTAGTGCTGGTGTATTGTGGTAATGCTGCCAAGAGGAAGAGTGACTGATGCACCTCAGTAAATTGGTTGTTGGTGAGATTTTACCAGCTACAGAATCTTTAGTGTAACATGTGTCTAATCCTGACACTAAACCTCAGTCAACCCTTCAAGTTACCATAACATTTACCCTCTTTACGTAGGCACAACCCCTTGTTGGTATACTCAGCTTTTCTATGCTGGGATCCTCTGAGCTGAAGACTAAAGCCTGGTACATGCGGTAAAGCCCCATAAACACAGGCCGAAAATCAACAGAAATTGTCTGATATTTGGCCCATGTGTACGGCAGCTGGTCCAGTTTCTGTCCTAGGGGCATGAATGAAATAGGTCTGCCAATCAGTTTCCGATTAGCACTCTCAACCAATGGCTAAGAGCATCGACTGGTGTGTTCTGGTGGGGGGGCAGTTTCCCTGTCAGAACACAATAGCACAGTGGGGGAGATCACTTGTGTTAATACAGTGATTTGTCAGGTTTTTTTTGTTCAGCCTGCCGGATTGAACAAAAATGCCTGATAGTCTGTACGGGGCTTTGGTTTTGTTTTTCGTTCATCCCAGAGGAGGAATGGAAGAGGTCGCTGTACTAATGATGCAATTTTAGTACAGGGTTCTACTCGCTGAGCTATTGTGTTCTGATAGGGAGACCATCAGTGCTTGCAGGCATTGGCTGAGATCACTGATCGGATCCCGATAGGCTGCTGGTTTTCCAGCAAGCTCATTTGGAAGAAACCAGCCATGAGATTGGCTTCTGTCAAACAAGGACCCCGTACACATGAATGTTGGCTGGTATCTGCTAATTTTGGACTATGTTCAGGATGTTTGCTGGAAAAGATTCCAGGACTTTAATTTCAGAACTAAACCATAGCTTATCTGAGTTTAGCTGTGGTTACTGTAATGGTTTTTAACAAGCAGATGTGCAATTGAAAATGTAAAAAAATCCATGAAATAGTTCTGATAAATGTCAGAAAAAGTCTACTTGCAGTTTTTTATGCTGGTTTTGTCTATACAGGTTTTCCTTTTTGAATCATGATTAAAATGCCAGTGAATCTAACATTATGTGTTTTACTGCTGTCTGCCTCACTGCTGAGGTGGTAAAACCTTTTGTATTTGTCTTGTTGACCAACACAGAAAGTGGTACGAAATCCAAAATTTTGCAGTTATCTTCAGAACAGAAAATCTTCCACTGGGGACATCTGTTTTGGTGAAAAATGTCTGAGAAAGAATTTGTAGAAAATCTCTCTTCCTGTTGTGTCTTCATGACAAGAAATTTACGGAAAATCCTACAAATGGGACACAAACAGTAGAAAAAAAAATATTTCAAATATTAAAATGTGATCTTTTATTAAACTTTATGAATTATTTACAGGCTAATGAATGAATAAACTACAAGTACCGCCTTCTGCCATGGCACACACATTTGTAGTTATTCATGAATAACAAGTGTGGTAATCAGTGCACTTGTATTCCATTGACACTTCCTCCAGTCCAAATACTGAAAGCTTGAACAGAGGTACAGGCAGAGACCTGGAGGAGGTGCACATTTTCCTCCAAAAATATGTGCATTTATGATTTTTTTTTTAAAGGTGAACTAAGCTTTTAACACCCCAGTCACACCGATCCCAACTTTGAAACCGTGCGACTTACAGTGGAAGACATAAGTCGCACGTTGGATGACATGCCGATTTGAGATGCGATTTGCAAAACATCTGACACAGTTATCTATGCAAATGGCACCAAAACTAGTGCATGCAGTACTACCAAGTTGGAATTGCACCAATATGACTGCTGTAATTGCAGACAATAGGGTGCGACTTGCCATACGATTTGCAAGTCGTGTGGCATGAAAATTGCATGCCAAGTCGTTCCCAGAGTGACCGGGGACTAAGTCATTGACTCAGCTCAAAACTGTACAATTTCTGTAAAAGTAGTACAATGTAAATTGTACACTATGTGGTAAACAGTATGTGGACACCTCTCCAAGTTCCTGAATTCTGGTGTTTCCAGTTAAGGTACTGTTAATGCTACGGCATAGCAAGACTCTTTAGACAGTTGTGCACTTTCAGCTTTGAGACAACAGTTAGTAAATGGTTCTTTTAAAAAAGACTATCCCATGTACACAAAACCAGGTCAATGAGGATGGTTGGATAAGGAGAGATGATGCCACTTGCCAGCTCCTCCAGCTTGAACTTGCACTTCCTCATGAAGGCTCATTCAGACTTCCATAGTCGCATAATTAAGGAAAGAATGATCAAGCCCATGCTGAGTGAAATGTGTTATGGAAGGTGATATCTTGATGGGATGGGATCTAAGCACTTGTATACGTGTATTTTTATTTTGTTTGCAGCTTTTGGAGTGACAGTGTTCCTTCTTCCAGCTCTAGCATTTTTGAATGAGTGGCAGACTATTACAGCTATTTTGGGTTTCATTTGGAACTGTCTGTCTTGCACCCTGGTTTCAGTTGTCAAAATCTGGCTTTTGTTCATCTGTTCTGTGTCTCATAAACCAGCACTTAAGATGCACTTACGAATTATCTTTATAAATTTGATTCAATGGATTCACAACAGATTTCTTGACCCCTAGTGAGTGTGGGTCAAATAAAGCTTGATTCCCAAAAATGTGTGTCTTGTCTTCATTCCCGCCATCTCCACAGTATTAAACTGAAAAAACAAAAAGGCTAATAACATGTAGTATATTCAAACCCACTTTCAATAATAAATCAATAATTCATTGTGCTCACATACAGTATGTCAGTGATGTTGTGCCAAACTTCACTCAGTGTTATTTTCTTCACTCCCCCATCTCCATATACTCTTACCAGATACAAAAATTCTTCTAATCATGTATCAAATATCCCCATTCCTTTAGGTTTTTTCCAAGCCTTCAATTCTCAACAAAATATGTTTTAAAAAACACAACAAAAAACTTCATAGTGTAATATTTTTTTTCACCAAAAAAACGCAAAAAACTAGGGGTCAAATCTTGGGAGAATCCACTGAATCTAATTTGTAAGGAAGATAAACCCGTAAGTTTTTTTTAAGTGCTGGCTTATAACAAACTTTTGAGATATGCTTGGGGGCACTGTTGTTTTTCCAACTGCTGTGGGGAGATTATCATTAAGACTGTGTACCTGTCCTGCCTGATTTATTTTGTGGATTTTCCTCCTGATGCCTAAGATCCAGTACGCACAAGACTAAGAACTCCATATGGGTGAATGGAAGAGCACTGTTGGGCTATTCCATTCATCTCTATAAAGCTCTAATCGTACCTGCCCAATGAAGCACAGGCACCAGGTGCCTGGTGCAGCAGAAAGCTAAACAATGGAAAGGGGGACAGTGCTGCATCTAAAGTCTGATAATAGGCAAGGGGGGAACACATATGGATTTGGTATACATCGGTACAGCTGTAATGTAAGTCACTCACTTCATCTTTGGTTCTACATAATTTACTATAGCCAGATTCCTTAGAGATTTTCATAACTTGAATGGGTCTACCAGGCTTACATTATGTGTAAAATCTTTTTAAAGGATTACAAACAGGTAAGAAATGGGAATTCAAGATCACAAGATTACAGTAAAAATGCTGTAGGGTAGACCAATGCAAAACAGCTATGCATGAATGAAAAACAGAAGCCCTGGGCAGAGCAAGTAAAAAACATTTCCTTTATGGAAGGTTTAATTTTCAAATCTGACTAGAGTTTATCTTTAGAGCAGCCTGGACTATAATAAGAGTTTTGTACTGTGAAGATTTGCTTCAATGGTAAGAGCGTTAAGGACCCAGCCTCTCAAAAAATCATAGAAACAGGACAGACAAAAATAAAAACCAATCAAAAATGTAAACCAAGTAGAACATAGTCTGAAATGTAGAGAAGGTATCTTTGGTGATAGTCATTATGACAAAAGACATTAAATAGACATTAAAAAAATATTCTCACCTAGTAAGTCATCTCTAATAGAAATATCTATGGAAATAAGAGCTCTAATTAGGAATTACCATAGAGAGAGATCAAGAATAGAAAACAGAAAGCAACCCACCATACTTAAAAAGGGGAGAGTGGGGTAATAGGTGACACCTATAGTAGGCATAAGTTATAGTTCAATTGTAACGCTAGTAGATGAACAATGTAACCAACGGATTGCCTGAGCAAGTAAAATATTCTATGATTTTACACTTAAGGAATTAATATATCTTTGAACAGTCATGAGCAGAGTTCACTTCGATTACAGTATATCAGGGATAGGAATCTGGCAAAGGAGCACCAGGAATCATGTGCAAGTACTACTAAAGGTACTTGTATACAATAGGATTGTGGGATAATAGGGAATGCTATCTGTAGACTTTCAGGAAGGTATAGAAAATTCAGTGAATATATTTTGGGTTATTTACTAAAACTGGAGAGTGCAAAATCTGGTGCAACTCTGTACAAAAACCAGTCAGCTTCCAGATTTTATTGCCAAAGCCTAATTGAACAAGCTGAAGTTACAAGCTGATTGGCTGCCATGCACAGCTGCACCAGATTTTGTACTCTGCAGTTTTAGAAAATGAACCCCATTGTCTTGCCAAGGAGGATACATTCTAAGGATAAGGACTTGTAAGGCTTGAATAAGAGGAATTTCATCAAAGTAAATACAAACAGCTTAGAGCACAAATTATGGGAGTATTATTTCCAGCATGAGGGTCAGACCAAAACATGAGGATAAAAAAACTACAAAATCATTAGTAATGGGTTAACCAGATTATCCAAATGATTCCTTCTAGAGGGCAGTGGTATGGGATGTAAGGTGTTTAAAATTATCATTTTGTACCATGTTACAGGAAACTGGCAGGGTATAGGATAGTAAGGATTTGGGTTGTGCCAATATCGAGTACTTGCACAAGTACCTGTATTCGTGCAAATGCTCCCGATACCAAAACCAATACCTTTGAGGTGCGATTTGAGCCCATACAAAATGGATAGGCTCAAATCGCCCTGCAAAGAATTGAACAGAAATGTGGTGTGATTCCTGTCCGAATTGCTTGCAGTTTCCTGCACAGCTTCTGTGTGAACCCAGGCTTGTCATAGTGACTTTGAACCTGAGTTCACACAAGAGCGGTTCAGGAAATCTCCCTGCATGATGGGTTCCTCCAGCTTCAGCTCCCGATCCCAATGTGGACAACAGTGGCTGCGACTTGTGCTCCTCATGCCTCTTCCATGGCTCTCTTCCCCAGAGTCCAGCTTCTCTCTCCCCCCAGCCTCCAGCGGTTCCAGCCATTCACTGGACACCCTCCCTATCCCCCTGTCCTGCTATACCAGATTGCCGATCCCCCGCTGTCAGACAATGAAAAGACGCTTCACCGGTTCTGGGATTTGACTGTCATGCACTGCAAGGAGAGGAGAGAAAGCCACAGAGATCTCAAATCTCTATAGTTAAATTAGTAATTAAATAGTCTTAACAAAAAATTAAAAACCACCAAAATATGAAATGTGCATATAAATGTAGAATAATCCAGACTTGGCAACTCATGTCATCTCAACTACATAAAGCAAAAGGACACCTCTTACCAGACCATATGGCCTCAAAATTATAGGCAGCTCATATCAGGCGTGAATCAATAATCCCCCATAAAGTCTTTTCAAAGCCAAACAGTGCACTGGAAGACATCACTTATATGTAACAATCTAGCTAAAAACTCTGCAATAAAGTAGCTCTGAATAAAAGTAGAATGCTCCCCATAGTGTAACTCTGAATTTATTGAAAACAATCAAGAATAAAAATAGAATAGAATACAATTCCCCAACAGCACTAACTGTAGGTCACTAATGTAAACAGAATACTGGAATCATGTCAGTAAAGCTTCCTCCAGCATCCTCCAAATTGATGAGTGCCAGTGGTCAGCATGTGAATAATGATATAATCATGGTCCACTTTTGCGTTTTATCTTCTGGTTACCTCAGGAACCTGTAGGGCTTCTTTACAATGAGTGCAGACTACAGACCAACATTTGAGCCAAATGTTCCTTTGCATATGCAAGGACACTCATTCTGAATATATAGTGAAGGATATCTGCTAATCCAACAACACAGTAGTGGATGCTGCTGTGCTCAGGATCCAGGGTACTGAGCCATGTTGCTGGATCAGACGGTTTTCAGAGACAGACATGGTTGCAATGGCAAGATGCATAGCATGACAGCCAGATAGAACAAGGCCTAATAAGGACTTCTAGGTACCTGGGAATTGGGTCCTGAGGTTTCTGTTATTGGAATGTTTACTTTTGCTTCATCAATCTCTAGGGTTGTTATGCCTTGTCTTTATTGTATCACTGATTAAATAATTGGTATCCTATGTTGACTTGTTCATTTTATATTCTTATAATGCTGTCTCTACAAAATAAAGAATGTATTAAAAAAACAAACGAACAATAGGGTATTGCTGAGTGAAGAACTTGGGAGGGGCAAATATTTTTTCAGGTTGAGGGTGAAACCAAAATACAGAGAAATTTTCCCCTTACATTTTTTGGGATTATTAAGGCAACTTTGAAGTATATACAAAGAAACCAATTATTTAAAAGATCAACATTTTATTTGAACAAGTTTCTTTTATCTGACACATTAATACATATCGGGTAGGCAATACATATTAGCCAATATAAAATACAACAGTTTTTGACAAGTCATTCACTTCACAAATTTGTGATTTTTACAATATGTAGTATCCAGTGGTATCTCCCAAAGCTGATTTCCATCTTGTAACCTCAAAGTTTGACTGCAGATATATTCAGCCTGGGATCCAACACGTTTTGAATACATTAGTATAGATTCTTCCTCAGGGAGAGGATACCACTCTATAACAATAATTATTGTCAACAATCAATTATCAGTACTTATCTTTATAATTGAGCAATGGTAAACTAACCCCCCAAAATGCAAGCTGTTGGAGCAAGTGCACCGGGAACATATAGCCATCCACGGCATTCTTGCAGAACTTAGGCTGGTGACTTTTGGCTGGGCAGATGCTGGGTGCTCCAAAGCAAAATGTGTGTACTTTGTCAAAAGACATAGAAATAGTATCCTTGAGTTTGGGAGAGATATCAACAGATTGGGTCACCTCCTGTACAGAATTCACAAAGCCAGATTAGGAACCCCCTCTTCCTCCTCCTCATGAAGCACAGAATCTGTAAAATGCTGAACCAAAAACTGTTGAGAATAAATGGGAATTTAAGGTATAGAAGCAGGTTTGCAGTACTGAAAAAATGTCTAAAAGACACAATCAGTTTAATTTAGTATTAAAGAATCTGTTTAAAAAAGGTAACAAACACTTAAAAAAAGCTATATACAAAACATACTTCAAGAACTCAATATAGGGCTCATAACAACATTTCCTATAGTAACAAGGATACTGTTATGCTTGGGAAATGAATGCATATTTACAGATGTACATAAAATGTGCCACTTGTTAAGGAGCAATATAAAAGAGTGGTAATTTGTCATGTTCATATGTTGGAGTTTTCAATCAGTAGCTGCAAGTCCTATGCCTGCACTCTTAATGGGTAGATAAAGTGGAAGGTGGACCCTACAGTGGGTATCTAGGAGCCACTGGCATAGCTTTCCTGGTGGTTCATAGAAATGCTGGTGCCAAAGATGTATTAACCATGGATTCATATCAGAATCACATTATACATAAAAGATGGAAAACACCAAATTAACCATGGCTACCAGACCAATTAGTGCCACACTTATAGTGACTATGCTGCCAAAAAAATATATAGAGTTCTACATATTTTGCACAGAAGTACCTGTGTGAATAATGGTTATTCCTTTATCTTACATCATGGGACAGAGCAGCTTTAGTAGTCCCTACTATCGAGGTTAAATGCCACCTACAGGTGACTGGACACTGGCAAAAAAGACAGGAAGTCCCCTAGGCATAACCCCTGTCTTGCAGGAAGGACTTCAGTTGTCTTGCATGTGTATAGGTGAAGGTCACTGCTGTGAAGTTCCTTCCACGATTCCACCAGATTCTAAAAGGTTCTAACAAGGATCAGGAGACTGGGTTTATCTGGATCCATTCTTACAGCTATTCCTGCTCAGTAGAATGGTACCCAGACCCGCACTGGACAAAGAGGACTCAACAAGGGGATGTCCTGTAATGTTGCCATTTGGCACTGGACCTTGTGTTTATGGAACCCTGTGCAAAGATATATTGCCTGCTATTTTCAGATAGACCTACACAGGTCCAGGACAGGAAACTCCAGTTGAGTGATCAAGTCCCTGAAGGCCCTCCGGGGTGAAGCCCACTGTGATGGGTGAAGATTGGATGTCTTCCCAGGAGGGGGGAGTTTGCTGCTAGACTGGGGACTGCCCCTGGTAGTCCTGGAGGTACCCTGAAGGTCTAGTTAGGTGGGTTCTCCACCCTCTGGTCTGAGACCAATGGCACGACGCTGAATAATGATTGTCACAAAGGAGATGGTGCTCGATGGCAGCAGCTATATTTCACTCCTTGTGCCAAGAGCTCTCCAGCAAAGGTAGAGGCAGCAGCAGAAGAAGCTGTATTATCCTACCACATTTATAGGGCCAACATCTACATCCTTTTCTCCTGTCCCCTACCTGAGCACAGCAGCATCACATCTAGGGTCACATATGGGGGAAAGTGGGGGCATTGGCAACTTAGGTCATCTCCTAGGGTAACCAGCACATTGTTGGCATTTTCACAGTGCCATCTCAGCTGATGGGGATTGCTATATTAGTGTATGTCCCATTTCTGCTTCCTTCGGAGCCTAGTCCTCCAGTTACCTAGTTACAGAGGAGGTTTGTTGTCTGCGTTGGCAAGGATGCTGCAAATAGATTTCCTACTTTCTTGCTGGTTTGAGTAGTTGAGGTTGCAAACATTAGCATCCCCACCTCACCTCCTTCCTCCCTATTAACGAAGGAGGAAATTGTGGAGGATGAGAGAAATGCAGACGATGTTGCACCTGAAGATGGGGAGAAGGGAGACTCCTCTGTTAAGGACTCTACATGAGGAACTCCAGAGACAGAGTTTGACTTAGACGCCTTTCTTGCTGAAGTGGTACACACTGACCTGCAGTTTCCACTTTGCAAGTCCTCTTCTTAAACAATTCTGCTACTGGGATCTGGCGGCCGTCTCAAGATTCCCTGTACATCCTAACCATAAGGATGTGTTGTATGCAGACTGGGCTCAACGTGACAAGGTGTTCGCTTCACTGAAGAAATTCATTCAACAATACCCCATGGAGGAATAATTCACTGAGAAGTGGAGTATTCCCTTGGTGGATACTGTGATCTAGTACCACAACAAGAAACATATATGCCAGGTGAATGACATTCTGGTTTCCTATGATGCTGCTGATAAACACCTGGAGACCTAGTTTATTTTATTATTAAAATTAATTTGCTATGGTGGGTGCTGCTTTGGAGATGGTAGTTGAAGATATAGGGGTCTACCAAAGTCTAAAGGTTGGAGCATGATGCATGTCCTGAGGGTTGGATTCCTCCAACAAACATACTAAGGTGGGAGAGTGAATCTCAGATTTCCCTCATGCTCTCTGTTTTGCCATGGATACCTTCAAGGATTCCATCCAGCAGATTTCCTGCTTGTGACTTTGTCCATACACATGCATAGAATTCTCTGGCTAAAATGTCAGTCAACAGAGTTACCCTGCAAGAAGTATCTGAAAAGTTTCCCCTTCTATGCGGAACACCTGTTTGGGCCTGACCTGGATAAGTACAGTATATTCAGATGATTTTGTGTAAGAGTTCCCTTTTACTCCTTAAGAAGCAGGGCAAGCGTCTGACTCAAAGAGCTACCATTCTCTCTACTTCTTCTTCCATGATGCATTCCATTTTTTGCTCTCAGTCCTCTATTTTGAAGTTGAAACCTCAGCCCCAGTCCCGTAAGAAATTCTGGGTCCCCAAGCCAGCTAAGTCGAAGTCCAAGTCTTTTATCCAATGAAGGGGCGTCCCCACTTGCGTAGGTGGGGAACATTTGCAGGCCTTTATGGAGATTGGCAGGGGGACAATCAGTAGCTCATGGTTACAAGTTGAAGTTTTGGAGCTTCCCCCTTCATGCTTCATGCTTTCTAATGTAGCGCCCCATTAGGCTACTGTTGTTTAATTCCGTTTTTGGCCTCCCTATAATCAGAGAGAGTAGCAATGGTTAGGTAAGGTCTGCTTTGGGCTCTCCTGGTGTGGGCTCGGCTACTTCCCCCAGTCTCCCAGGGGACCCTGGGACATAGTGGATGGAAAAGCACAGACTCCAGCCTACATATTAATTCCTCTGCAGCCAATACCTGGTCAATATAGAGAGTGACCAGCAGGGGGCTGAGAGTGGTATAAATAGGCTGGAACCCAGAACAGAGACCTCTTCTTCCTGGGGGAGTAAGACCCAGCCTGAGGGCTTTGGCATCCCTGGGAGATCCACCTGCAGCTTCAAGAATCTTTTATGGGGTCCCAGCTACTGATTGGCTGGGGGAACCTCTGTTCTAGTCTCCTGAAGCATGTTCAGAAAGCTTCCTAAGGATCCAGAACACAGGCAGTTGGAGTACAGAAGCTGACTAACACTTCATGCAGTTACAGTATTCAGGACACAGTGAGTACCAGCCTTTTGGACTTAGAATCTTTCTTTGGCCTCCATTGGGGATTTGCTTTGTTAGTAGCAGTGAGTCGATCCAGACGACACCTTGTAGATCTTGTGAAGTTTATTCCATGAACTGAGAGAATCTTACAACAATGAACATCAGATATCAAAAGATCATAATGTGATCTACTTCATGAGACATGAGGCTTGAAGCTGATGTGCATTACTGGGAAAATGAATAAAAGGGTGGGGCTATCTATACAGCATAAACTAAACCAAAGGAAGGGAAGGAGAAGAGACAAAATATAAAGAACACTTAAAGGTATATGACAGTCATGTGAAACATCACACAACCTCAACCTGTGCCAGTTCTCTAACAAAACAAAAAAAAAAGACATGCACAGGCTGTTCTCTGCCTTGAGTGATTGGTAAATACCATGTGCCTGGCTGCTGTGTGCCTATCAATGAATAGAACCTGGGACCAAACAGCCAGACCAGCCCCAGGTCTGGGCTACACTAATGTTTCTTTGAACCCGCAAAAAAAGATTATCTCTTTTGTGATGTCTTAATGACTTGCTTTTGCAGGGAGTGATCATTCCAGTTCCAGAGGAAGAGAAGGTCTATGGGTTTTACTGAAACCACTTTACTGTTCCAAAACCAAATAGCGATGTTCACCCTATCCTGAACTTCAAACAGAGGTTTTTTCTGGCATCGATGGACATAGGGAACACATGCTTGTATGTCTGTATTGTTCCTCCTCACCAGTATTTTAAGGGTTTGCAGTTGAGGATCACCACTTTCAATTTCCTTTACTGTTGCTTGGCCTGTCCATGGCCCCAATAAATACTTATTCTGGGGTACCTGAGCAATTTGCTTTTTAGGGAGCAATCTGCTCCACTTTCAGAGCACAATGTGTCCCTCACAGTCTGCACTCTGGATACATTTGGTTGGATCCTGAATCTCCAGAAATTTGCATTGCTTCCAGCCCAACATTTGGCATATCTGGGTTTGTCTTTGGATACTGCTAAGGGGGAAATGAGTTTGAGGAATCAGGAGGGAGAGAGAGAGGGAAAGAGCGGGAGGGAGAGGGAAGTAGATAGAGAGGGGGTTGAGTGAGATGGAGAGAGAGTGAGAGCAAGTGGGAAGGAAAGGGAGAGGGAAGGAGAGGGAGAACGAGAGGGAGGGAGGGAGAAGGAAGGAGAGGGAGAATGAGAGGGAGGGAGGGAGAGGGAAGGAGAGGGAGAACGAGAGGGAGGGAGAGGGAAGGAGAGAGAAAGGGAGGGAAAGAGAGAGGGTGGGAGGGAGAGAGAGGTGGAAGAGAGGGAGAGGGAGGGAGTGAGGGAGAGAGAGGGAGGGAGAAAGAGGGGGGAGAGAGGAAGAGGGAAGGAAAGAGGGAGGGTAAGAGAGATTGAGAGAGTGAGAGAGGGAGGAAGTGAGAAAGGGAGAGAGTGGGAGAGCAAGAGGGAGGGAGAGAGAGAAGGAGGGAGAGAGGGAGGGAAAGAGAGAGGGAAGGAGAGGGAGGGGGAAGTAGAGAGAGAGAGGAGGTTGAGTGAGATGGAGGGAGAGTGATAGGGAGGGAGAGGGAAGAAGAAAGAGAGGGAAGGAGAGGGAAGAAGAGAGAGAGGGAGGGAGGGAGAGAGAAAGGGAGGGAAAGAGAGGGAGGGAGTGGGGGAGAGAGAGGGAGGGAGAAATAGAAGGGAGAGAGGGAGAGGGAGGGAAAGAGGGAGGGTGGGTAAAAGGGATTGAGGTAGTGAGAGAGGGAGGGAGGGAGAAAAGGAGAGCAAGAGGGAGGGAGAGAGAGAGAGGGAAGGAGAGGGAAGTAGAGAGAGAGGGGGGTTGAGTTAGATGGAGGAAGAGTGAAAGGGAGAGTGAGAGGGAGGGAGAGGGAAGAAGAAAGAGAGGGAGGGAGGGAGAGGGAAGGAGAGAGAGGGAGAGGGAGGGAAAGGGAGGGGGAGAGAGGAGGGAGAGCGAGGGCGGAGAGGGAGGGAGAGAGAAGGGGAGGGAAAGAGGGAGGGAGGGAGAGAGAGAGGGAGGGAGAGCGAGAGGGAAGGAGAGGGAAGAAGAGGGAGAGTGAGAGGGAAGGAGAGGGAGAGCGAGAGGGAGGGAGAGGGAGGGATGGAGAGAGAGGGAAGGAGGGAGGGTAAGAGAGATTGAGGGAGTGAGAGAGGGAGGGAGTGAGAGAGGGAGGGAGGGAGGGAGAGGGAGGGAGTGAGAAAGGGAGAGATATGGGGGAGAGGGAGACAGAGAGGGAAGAGAGGGAGAGGGAGTGAAGGAGGGAGGGAGAAAGAGGGGGAGAGAGGGAGGGAGAGAGGGAGGAGAAAGAGAGGGAGGGAGAGGGACGGAGTGAGAGAGGGAGGGGGAGTGAGAGGGAGGAAGAGAGAGAGGGAGGGAGAGGGAAGAAGAGATAAAGGAGAGAGGGAAGCAGAGAGAGAGGGAGGGAGAAGGAAGAAGAGAGAGAGGGAGGGAGGGAAAGAGAGAGAGGGAGAGCGAGAAGGAGGGAGAGAGAGGGGGTGAGAGGGAGTGAGAGAGAGAAGGAGAGCCCAGGTTACACAATATGAAAGACATGTCATTCCTTCAACTTACTGCCAGAACACAAAGCTGCCACACACATCTTACCCTTAGGAAGTGCTGATGCCCCAAACTCTTGAACCATTATAAGCTGGACTATTTTATCACTTTTGGGTGCACGCGGAGTAATATCATGCACTGCATTTCCCATCAGCTAAGTCACTGTCTCTTTTATATCAATCTGCCGTGCAGGCAAGAACTTTATTTTAATTGTTGGGAAATGTAGTGCAGGACATTACTCGCCTGCACCCGAAAGCAAAAAAAAATATTTTGCTTGGCTGAGGAAAGTTTTTTTAATTGCTAAAAAGTGCCTAGGGTCCCCCTCTGCCTCTATCCCCCCCACTGCTGATTTTGCCAGTCGGCACTGGAGGACCTGGATAGGAGCAGGAGCACTTTGCACCGCACAGCATCTAAAGCAGTCTGGGAAGGAGCCGCCCCCTCAAAAAATGCCACCCAAGGCAAATGTCTACTTTGCCTTGTGGTAAATATGCCCCTGCCAGTAGGAAGTGGACTGTAAGTTCCTGTCTGTGGTTTACATTCTTTAAAGGATAAGTTCACCTTTGGGAACATGTTACATGTTACACCCATTTTTAGAGTGGAATATATAACATGTTCCCGCTTCTGCAACTGCCGTGCAGGGCTCTACCCACATAGCTGTGTCATTCATTCACAGAGTTCCTTTGTGGCTAATGGCTTGTAGTTCTCATTGAACTGTGAGGGTGCTGGTGAGCACTCTTGTAGTTCCTGGACTGAAGTAACTGCCTGCTTATATCAGATTTATGGGCAGGCAGCTACACTGACAGTATGCAGAACCTCAACAGATCGTGCGTGCAATACTTTACAGGCTCCTAAGAAAAGAAATATTAAATGCACATTCTTTTACCTGCAAACAAGTGCATATACCAGGCATGTCCAAAGTCCGGCCCGCGGGCCATTTACGGCCCGGGGGTCGGTTTAATACGGCCCTCCAACAGCCCTCCCTGCTCTGTGTAATGTGGCCCTCCCACGGCCCTCCCTTCTATGGCAGACAGTCTTCTGCTTGAGAGCAGAGGGCAGTGCGCATGCCTGACTGCGGCGTGTTCTCCCTGGTCTGTGTAAATGCGGCTGTCGCACGGCCCTCCCTTCTGTGGCAGACAGTCTTCTGCTTGAGAGCAGTGCGCATGCGTGACTGCGCCGTGCTGGGAGCGACAGAGGGCGGTGACATCAGGGCCGGGCTTCCAGCGTGAAGTGTGTTTCTCTTCCCCTCCCGGCTGCCGTGCAGAGACTTCAGCTCCAGCTACCTTTTTCACCCTTCACATTAGTGCAGGTAAGTTTTTTTTAAATTTATTTTCAATACATTGTGAAAACTCAGCTGTCAGTTGATCTTAATGTTATGAAATGAAAAGTATGTCGTTTGCAATTAACTTGGCATAAAATAATTTATTTGCATTTAATTGTAATGGTTCAAAGAATGTTTGGAAAAATGTTCGGCCCTCCACCATGTTCACTTCATCCAATCTGGCCCTCTTTGAAAAAAGTTTGGACACCCCTGGCATATACTATTATTTTTTTAAAAGTGAACTTATCCTTAAAACTTCCCATTTATTCTGAAGAGTTTTTGGTTTTATGTTTATTCAGGATGAGCTGTAAGGGATAGTTGGTTGGAATCCTTTACAGCTTCTTTTTACTTTTGCAAAGGGTAGGTCAGTGATGAACTCTGGAGGAGAGGTCGAGGGAGCCCGGTTCAGGCCCCTGCAGTATGAGGTCTTTAAAAGGGCCAAAATCCTATACATAAATTCTGATATACTGTATCTGCTGAAAACAGCTCTCTGGATAAACAAGAGTAGGGGGTACACCATAAGGAGCTGGGAAGGTCACTGAAGAGGGCAGTGACTCAGACTAGTGACAACAGTCAGAGCTTACATATTCAGAACCTTTTGGAGAGTTACTACAGACCCCCTCTGAGCTGTTAGACGAGTGTGAGCTGACTGTACTGTAACCTGTACTGCAGAACAGTGACTAGTCAGTGTAGGCAGAGTGAGCCCAGAAATATCTAAGAATTACTGTGCTGTATGGTCTTATGTGTGCCTCCATGAGAAGGAGCATGTGCAAACACACATTGTGGCCCCGATCTGTCCAATGAACACAATATATCCAGAAAAAAAGGGCACCAAATTTAAAAAGGTAAGCTGCATACCAGATCGATCCTGTCACAAGCTGTGGCGCAAAAAAGTCACAATCCGGCACTAGCAACCTATTAGGAACTGGAGCAGACAGAACCCTGGGCTCACAGATAGTGTCACAGCCCTGATGTAAAGCAGCAATCATGCAGTCCTCCTAATAGTGGAAAATGTATGTTAGGGACTAAGCCCTATCCACATCTTCACCCTCCCAAAGGGCATACCCCTAAGCAGTCTTCAGGACAGAGCTCCAGTGGCAGATAGACCATGACCATGGACCTGTATAGCACCCTGCAGCTAACTCATTACATTGCACTACATACCTAGATGAACGCCTAATACAGGTTCCAGTGCTTGAAGCAAATTTACAGGCTGATAAAAAATTGAATCTTGTGTTGAGGTGCTGCTATATGCACAAATCAAAATGTAAAAACGTAATATTAATATTTGCTCCAAAAGTGTCTCTAGAAATCACAATTAGACAAATCACATAAAGTAAATATCATTATCATGCATCTGTGTCCATAAAAGATCCCAGTGCCTTGAATCAATTGTGCAATACTTTTCACAACCCCTGTACATATAGTTAAAAAAGTGTCTACTAATTTCACTCAGGCAACTGATCCCACAAGCCCAGTGTTGCAAAGGAAGAAAATCTTCACACTCCGTGATAACACCTACCAAAATGGCTGTGGATGTGCTCTCACCTTGATCCTTTCACCAATACGCTAATATGGGTGTTTATATACTGTCTTTGCATTTTAGGGGCCTCCCAAATATGATAGTTATGCCAGGAGATCAAATGTGAAAGGTACACCCTTTGAAAGCCTGAAGGTGATCATTGGTTTTGGGCTGCTGTTTGAGGCTAGGCTCCCAAAAAGTCTTTCACATGTGGTATCCCCATTCTCTGGAGATGCAGCAAACTGTGTTTTGGGGTGCAATTCCATATATACCCATGGCGTGTGTAAGAAACATCTCATTAAAGTAACAACTTTGTGTAAAAAAAAACCTTTTTCTGTCGTGTTCTAAAAACTTGTGGCAAAAAAAAAATCTTCCATGGATTCAACATGGCTCTAAATATCTTGAGGTGCACAAATAAAACTTCAGCACAACAAATAACTCCTCAAATTCCTGTGTATACCAGTGCTGCTGACACTTACATGAGTTTCCACACACAAAAGACCAAGGGAAAATGGCCACTGAAGGAGGGACAGGCGGGCCACAACAAAATTGTGCCCAATTAGTCTATTAACCACTTCAAGACCGGACACTTTTACCCCCTTTCTGTCCAGGCCAATTTTCAGCTTTCAGCGCTATCACATTTTGAATGACAATTGCAAGACTGTACCCATATGAATTTTTTAGCATTTTTTTTAAACAGATAAAACTTTATTTTGGTGGTATTTATTCACCACTGGGATTTTTATTTTTTATTTGCTATATAAATGAGAAAGTCCAAAAATAAAAAAAAAAAGTGTTTTTCTTATACAGTTTTGCAAATTAATAATCTTTCTTCATAAATCTTGGCCAAAATTTATTCAGTTATATTTTTAGTAAAAATAAAAATAACCCAAATTAGTTTATAACCAAAAATTATAATTTTAAAAAAAGTTTTGTTACATTTTTATTTTATTTTCTTATATTATTATGTTTTGTTTTTTTTTGTTTTTTTACATACTGTCACCCTAGCAGTACAGTGTCACCATAGTGACACTATACTACTTGTGGGGGGTGATGAAGATTTTTTTTTTTTTTTACACTGATTGCTTATACACCCATAAAGGCTGTAAAAGCAATCATTTCTCCTTCTCTCTCGCTGCATTCTTGCAGCCATTGAGAAATACTGTGTGAGCTGTGTTTAGTCACAGCTTGTCACATGGTACAAGGCTGTTGTGAATAGCCTTGTACCATGTGACCTCTGTGATCATTCACAGATTTCACACCTAGTAAGCAATGATGTCAGAAGTGACATCTTGCTTACTACTCTGCACGTGATCACTGATTGGCCAATCAGTGATCACATGATCGGGACCTCGCACAGAGGTCCTGTATGCCAATCGGTGTTCCACTGTGTCTGGAGAACACAGCGGGCACCGGATCACGGTGCTGTGCGCTCCCAGGGAGTGCGCACAAGCAGGGGGCGGGGTGGCTGTTTATAAACGACCACCCGACCCTGCACTGCCACTGTCTGGATGTTTATATACAACGGCTGGACGGGAGGTGGTTAAGGATTATAATGGTATATATAGGCAGCTGTACGTCCAATGGCCAACTCCTGAGGAAGTCACGTGACGTAACGTGTAGGGTGGGCCGATGATGTCAAGCCGCTAAATCGGACGTTTATGAGCCCCCATCTTGGAAATTCCTGAACACATTGAAAATACATTATAACAAGGTTTTTTTTACTGTGGTGTCCCAGCAGGACACTTTTAAATGTGAGTGCACTTTGTTTTTTAAATAAATCACGTTATATTTATATACTACACTATGGCAAGTGTTTCTGTTTATATATGCAGAAGATTTGTGGGATAAAGAGGAGACGGTACCATTTGCAGCAGAGTGAGGAGGAAAGTGGAGTCATCTATGCAGTGATACCTACCCTGGTTAAAAGGGAAAGGCGGTATTTGACCTATGCAATTTGGGTCATAAAAGGAGGTGAAAGTATATATGTATGTCTCTGGTGGAGAAGCACCTATAGGAATATATGTGGATATAAGCAATAAAGAGCACCTGTTTGTGAACAAATTATAAAGGCACAGATCAAGCGCACATCATGGACTTTTAAGTTGTATTCAGTGTATTCACCGTTGTTGCATAATCACATGGTTTAGATGCTTTAATTCATATATGAGGTTGTAGAGATATACTGTATGTGCGGCACTATTATATGACAAATACCTTGAGGTGTCTACTTTCCAAAAAAGGGGTCATTTAGGGGGTGTTTGAACTGTCCTGGCATATTATGGTCAGTAAAAACATTACCTGTATGGCTAGATTAGATGTTTTTGCCACACTCCTAATAGTGGGCATACATGGAATGTACTTTTTTTCATTCATCCTGTGGGGAAGATTCTTTCATTCACATCGGTTGATGTGGATGAAGAAATCTCTGCCAGAAAAAAAGTGAAAAAAGTATATGCAGAAGAATAGGAGCTACCGCCCGCTGACCACTCCACTCTCCTAATGTTTGACATATGAAAAAAGAACCTCAGTTGATATCACTCTATGTGGATGACAAAATCTCTGCCAGAAAATAAGCGGAAAAAAACATTGATCTACACAACTTCCTTATTCTCGACCATAGGTTAAAGTGCCACCTACAGGTGTAGGACACTAGGCAGAAAATTAAGCTTGTATAAATCTCCTCTCTGCTATAGGCCAACCAGTTAGTACCAAGCAGTACAAGAACAACCACAGAGGGGTGGGTGCTGTGAAAGCGATTTTATGGTGAGTAATAAAAAATCCAATTTTTTCTTTCATTCACTGACAGACATAACTTCCTTATTCTCGACTATAGGGATGTCTCAAAGCAGTGCCAAAAGATGAGGGGTGGGAGAAATCAAAAGCTAAAACAGGCCAACAGGTGCTCAAACAGGAAAATAGGAACCCAGCCAAAAGGAGAAACTACCCAAAAGGGAACACAAACCTCAAACTATGCAGCCAAAACAAGTATCTGAAGATGCCAAAACATCCAGCTTGTAAAACTTAGTGAACGTGTTCACAGATGCCCTAGTAGAGTGCGCCATTACAGGAAAGGGAGGAACCTGACCCTTATTGGTATAGACCTGAAACACTGTCCACCTAATTCTGCTAGAAATGGTGACAGAGAATGCCACCAGACCCTTCCTTGGCTTGTCCGTGATCACAAGGAGAGAATCTGACCTTTGAAAGGACTCCGTAGTGGACAGATACACCCAAACTGCATGAACCATATCCAAGGTGTTCAATTCAACTCCTTAGGATGTGAGAGACAAGTGCACAGAGGAGGCAGAACAATGTCCTCATTTAAATGAAAATAGGGGAACCTGCATGACAAAGCAGCCAGCTCTGACCCTTTGCATGTGGAAGTAATAGCTACTAAGAAGGACAAGATAAGCAAAAGGATCTCCTATTAATCAAAATGTAAGCTTCTGGAGAACAGAGAGAACCAAGTTCAAGTCCCACAGCAGCATCAAGGAGCACACAGACCACATGCCAAACCCCTTTAATGAAGGTATGAATCAAAGAGTGCATAGCCAGGTTGCATTAAAAGAAAATCGCAAGAGCAGGTACTTGGCCATCGATGGTACTCAAGGTCAGCTTCTGCCCAATGCCCCATTGAAGAAAAGTCAAAATCCAAGCCACCAAGAAAGAATGTGGATGTATACTCGCAGCATCACACCACAATATGTATGCCTTCCATATACGATGGTATTTTCCTAGAGGTAGACTTTCCCGCTTTCAGCTTGGTAGGAATGACTGACCCTCACAATCTTCTGTCCCTTAGAACCTGGCTTTCAATAACCAAGCTGTCAAAGCCAATGACAGTAAAGATGGGTGGAAGATTGACTCTTGAGACAGCAGATCTGCCCCGAGACCAGCCACACCACACTGGCATACCAGGGTAGGTGGGGCTAATCCAGAGCCACCAGTAAGCAGGGTAGAAGCTTATGAGGAGGAAATGCATAAAGGAGGTGATACTGGCTCCACAGTGACACCATGGTGTCTGTTGCATCTGCCAAGGGATACATTGCCCTTACTATGAACCTTGGCACCTTCCTTTTGAACTGAGATGCAAGAAGATCCAGGTCTGGAGTGCCCCACCACAAGCAAAGCTGACAAAACACATCTGAATGCAGAGACCACTCTCCTGGATCCAACCGCTAAGGCAGTCTGCCTGCCAAAGTACATCTCCGGAGGACAGGAGTAGAATTCTATTTTATACCCAGACAAAATCAGCTTGTGAACCCGCTTGTTTTTTTTAAATCAGGAAAATGTTTATTAAGATGTCACCAAACTTTACAATCAAGCAGTTATATAAAAAGTCATTCAAGATAGCTTATACTCATAACATAGCTGAGTTTGAATATACCAGAAAAGTAATGCATACACTTGGGGGTCATGTCTAGGACCTGTTTTCATAGGAGTTACAGAGCCCACAAAAATGGAAAAGGGTAAGTATGATGGAGTATGATGTACTCGTAGTAGAATGTATAGCTGTGATATTCAGGGAGCATGAGCATACAGATTTTAGGGCCTCCTCCCACTGGTCTGCTGGTATGTTTCCCACATATCCCTCCCATTTCTTACATTATTATTATTATACAGGATTTAAATAGCGCCAACAGTTTTTCTCAGCGCTTTACAATATAATGGGAGACAATCTAAGAGGGAGGGGCTAGTGGTACAAAAGTTAAAGCTGTGGGGGATGGACTGTTAGGAGGAAAATAAGATTCCATTATTAGCTGAGGGCAGGATAGGCTTCCCTGAAGAGATAGGATTTTAGAGATCGCCTAAAAGTGAGCAGAGTAGGCGATAGTCTGATAAATTTGGGTAGAGAGTTCCAGAGGATGGAGGAAGCTCTGGCGAAGTCCTGGAGATGAGCATGGGAGGAGGAGACAAGGGAACTAGAGAGCAGGAGACCGTGCGAGGAGCGGAGAGTACGGTTTGGGTGATATTTGGAGACAAGATTGGTGATGTAATTTGGGGCATAGTTATAAATGGCTTTATATGTTTTTGTTAATGTTTTGAATTTTATCCGTTGGGCAATGGGAAGCCAGTTGAAGGAATTGGCAGAGAAGGATGGCAGATATGGAATTGTTAGTAAGGTGGACGAGTTTGCCAGCAGCATTCATGATAGACTGAAGAGGGGATAGCCTGCGCTGAGGTAGGCCAATGAGGAGGGAGTTACAATAGTCAAGGCGAGATATAACAAGGGAGTGAATAAGTTGCTTAGTGGTTTCCGAGGTTAAGAACGGGCGTATCTTGGAGGTGTTGCGGAGGTGAAGTCTACAAAATTTGGACAGTGACTGGATTTGGGGCTGAAAGGACAGATGGGAGTCTAGGATTACACCTAGTACCCTGGCATGAGGGGAGGGACTGATGGTTGTGTTATTGATCTTATGCTTATCTGATGCTGTGCTAGCAAAACTATCCAAATATTCCTCCAAAAGCATAGCATAACAATTGGAAATAAAGCCTTTGTAGAATGAAGCTGCTACATAAGACTAAAGACTGGGGTTGGTGATATCTTCCGGGTTTCCAAAATCCACTGGGCTTTCACAGCATGCTGCAATTGTAAATAGTAGAAAAGCATGTTATGGGTGATACCAAATATCAAATTTAGAGTAAGTATGCAAAGAAGAGTAATTGTTCACATATATGTTTAAAGGATAAGTTCACCGTTGGGAACACGTTTTTAGGGGGGAACATGCAACATGTTCCCATTGCTACATCCGCTGCCCTGCACCCCCCTCCCTCTATCAAATTTGAAAACAGTGCAGCCAAGCAGGGCTCTACCCACATGGCTGCATCATGCATTCACTCAATAGTTTAAAACACTCTCAGCGCACTAGAAGCTCATATCCTATTTAATAAATTGAGGTACACAATATAAAATCCATGATAGTCCATAAGTGTCCATATATATATATATATATATATGTATATATATATAAAACTGCTTAGATGGCAGCCAGAGTATGCCGACTCTATAAACATAAAAGGGAAGGAAGAGAGAGGAGCCTTCTAAGTGCAGTATGTAAACACGGTTTAATAAGCCAGAGTTGAAAAACTCACAATGATTAAAAGGTTGAAAAGCCCATCAAATATAGAATGCATCCAGGTATACCGCCATTATCCACATCCTTCAGAAGTCTGCCTGACTACCATGGGACCACCGTGGATGGTAGGAGAGTCTCAGAACGGCGCCGCCAAAAGCTGGAAGTATCTGTGACCAGAGTGGACCACAAGAGCTGGCCAGATGTGACAACACACCAGGGGAAAGGAAGGCTTACTGCTCCTTCCAAAAGCCTGGAGCTGAAATGCCTGAGGTGCTCCATTTATAGGAAAAAACAGCCCGGAGGACTACTAAGCCCACAGATTTTCTTATTCATTTATAAAAATGACGAGTCATATTGCACCATGAGAATCTAAAAAAAAGGAGGGGGGGGGGTTGCCTTAAAAATAAAAAAAAATTATATAACATTTTTTTAATAAACAAATCATAAAAATTAATATAACAATGGTCACAAATAATGATAATATATGAGAGTGCCACTGTGTGGTTTTTCAAAGATGATGCCCTAATATAACAATTTGTATAAATATGTAAAAACATTATATATATTATTACATACTGTGACAGTATGAAAGGCGAGGTGATCTATATGTGTCACCTTGCATGCGATCATATCTGGGAGATTACGGTGGAGTCCACTCCGGGTTTTCCGGACCACTATGGCAGAGGTGGTTCCATGTTTATTTTCTCCGGGTGACACCGACCGCCCGGAGTGACACCGGACCCGCTCCACAAAAAGGTAAGTTGTAAAGCAAGCCGTTGATCCCTGCAGGATGGATCTGATCCATCCTGCGGGGATCGTCGGCTTTCTTTACAACTTACCTTTTCTTGGAGCAGGTCCAGTGTCACCCCATATAGGTTGCATGCCGACGATCCTGTGGGGATTGTTGGCATGCAACCTATACGGGGTGACACCGGACCCGCTCCAAGAAAAGGTAAGTTGTAAAGAAAGCGGCCGATACCCGCAGGATGGATCGGATCTGCAGATTGAGCATAATGGATCGGATTCCGATCCATTATGCTCAATCCGCCGATCCGATCCATTCTGCGGGGATTGTCGGAGGGGGTGTCACCAAGTGTTACCGCACCGGGTGACACCAACCCGGGCCAGCCCTCAAAATCATTGGATTCAGGTGTTCCAATCACCTCCATGGCCACAGATGTATAAAATCAAGCACCTAGGCATGCAGACTGCTTCTACAAACATTTGTGAAAGAATGGGTCGCTGTCAGGAGCTCAGTGAATTCAAGCGTGGTACCGTGATAGGTTGCCACTAGAGATGAGCGAATCGAAGTATCCGAAGTGGAATTCGAGTCGAATATCGGAAAAATTTCGATTCGTGCCGAATCCGAAAAATAGCCTAATTCGGACGCGCGAATCGAAATTTTTCAGAAAATGGCGGCGACATGTGCGGCGACGGAGCGGGGATGTCTGGGAAGGCGCGCAGACAAGGCGCGCTGACCCATAATGCATTCCTCAACTACATGTGATCGCATCAGCCAATCAGCAGCCAGCCAGCCAGCACTGTGTAATGGTCAAGCTATAAATAGCGGCCATTTTGGAATTCTTCATTTGCCTGCAGTTATTGAACAGAGGCAGACCGCTCTGTACTAGGGACAGGGACAGAGTTAGGGCCACAGAAACGATAATTGGGGACAGAGAAAAGTTACTTAGGGACAGAGAACCATTACTCAGGGACACAGACTTGTTAATGAGGGCCACAGAATCGTTATTTAGGGACAAAGAAACGCTAGTTAGGGCCACAGAATTCATAATCAGGGACAGACAGAATTGTTACTCAGTGCCAGAGAATTGTTACTTAGGGCCACAGAAACGTTATTAGGGCCACAGAATTGTTACTCAGGGACAGACAGAATTGTTACTGAGTGCCAGAGAATTGTTACTCAGGGACAGACAGAATTGTTACTGAGTGCCAGAGAATTGTTACTTAGGGCCACAGAAACTTTAATTAGGGCCACAGAATTTTTACTCAGGGACAGACAGAATTGTTACTGAGTGCCAGAGAATTGTTACTCAGGGACAGACAGAATTGTTACTGAGTGCCAGAGAATTGTTACTTAGGGCCACAGAAACTTTACTTAGGGCCACAGAATTTTTACTCAGGGACAGACAGAATTGTTACTGAGTGCCAGAGAATTGTTACTCAGGGACAGACAGAATTGTTACTGAGTGCCAGAGAATTGTTACTTAGGGCCACAGAAACTTTACTTAGGGCCACAGAATTGTTACTCGCACAGACACAGAATTGTTACTCGCACAGACACAGAATTGTTACTGAAGGCCACAGAACTGTTACTTAGGGCCACAGAATTGTTACTCGCACAGACACAGAATTGTTACTCGCACAGACACAGAACTGTTACTGAGGGCCACAGAACTGTTACTTAGGGCCACAGAATTGTTACTCGCACAGACACAGAATTGTTACTCAGGGCCACAGAACTGTTACTTAGGGACAAAGAAACGCTAGTTAGGGCCACAGAATTCATACTCAGGGACAGACAGAATTGTTACGGAGTGCCAGAGAATTGTTACTCTGGGCCACAGAAACTTTACTTAGGGCCACAGAATTTTTACTCAGGGACAGACAGAATTGTTACTGAGTGCCAGAGAATTGTTACTCAGGGACAGACAGAATTGTTACGGAGTGCCAGAGAATTGTTACTCAGGGCCACAGAAACTTTACTTAGGGCCACAGAATTTTTACTCAGGGACAGACAGAATTGTTACTGAGTGCCAGAGAATTGTTACTCAGGGACAGACAGAATTGTTACGGAGTGCCAGAGAATTGTTACTTAGGGCCACAGAAACTTTACTTAGGGCCACAGAATTGTTACTCGCACAGACACAGAATTGTTACTCGCACAGACACAGAACTGTTACTGAGGGCCACATAAACTTTACTTAGGGACAAAGAAACGCTAGTTAGGGCCACGGAATTCATACTCAGGGACAGACAGAATTGTTACGGAGTGCCAGAGAATTGTTACTCAGGGCCACAGAAACTTTACTTAGGGCCACAGAATTTTTACTCAGGGACAGACAGAATTGTTACTGAGTGCCAGAGAATTGTTACTCAGGGACAGACAGAATTGTTACGGAGTGTCAGAGAATTGTTACTCAGGGACAGACAGAATTGTTACTGAGTGCCAGAGAATTGTTACTTAGGGCCACAGAAACTTTAATTAGGGCCACAGAATTTTTACTCAGGGACAGACAGAATTGTTACTGAGTGCCAGAGAATTGTTACTCAGGGACAGACAGAATTGTTACTGAGTGCCAGAGAATTGTTACTTAGGGCCACAGAAACTTTACTTAGGGCCACAGAATTTTTACTCAGGGACAGACAGAATTGTTACTGAGTGCCAGAGAATTGTTACTCAGGGACAGACAGAATTGTTACTGAGTGCCAGAGAATTGTTACTTAGGGCCACAGAAACTTTACTTAGGGCCACAGAATTGTTACTCGCACAGACACAGAATTGTTACTCGCACAGACACAGAATTGTTACTGAAGGCCACAGAACTGTTACTTAGGGCCACAGAATTGTTACTCGCACAGACACAGAATTGTTACTCGCACAGACACAGAACTGTTACTGAGGGCCACAGAACTGTTACTTAGGGCCACAGAATTGTTACTCGCACAGACACAGAATTGTTACTCAGGGCCACAGAACTGTTATTTAGGGACAAAGAAACGCTAGTTAGGGCCACAGAATTCATACTCAGGGACAGACAGAATTGTTACGGAGTGCCAGAGAATTGTTACTCTGGGCCACAGAAACTTTACTTAGGGCCACAGAATTTTTACTCAGGGACAGACAGAATTGTTACTGAGTGCCAGAGAATTGTTACTCAGGGACAGACAGAATTGTTACGGAGTGCCAGAGAATTGTTACTTAGGGCCACAGAAACTTTACTTAGGGCCACAGAATTGTTACTCGCACAGACACAGAATTGTTACTCGCACAGACACAGAACTGTTACTGAGGGCCACATAAACTTTACTTAGGGACAAAGAAACGCTAGTTAGGGCCACGGAATTCATACTCAGGGACAGACAGAATTGTTACGGAGTGCCAGAGAATTGTTACTCAGGGCCACAGAAACTTTACTTAGGGCCACAGAATTTTTACTCAGGGACAGACAGAATTGTTACTGAGTGCCAGAGAATTGTTACTCAGGGACAGACAGAATTGTTACTGAGTGCCAGAGAATTGTTACTTAGGGCCACAGAAACTTTACTTAGGGCCACAGAATTGTTACTCGCACAGACACAGAATTGTTACTCGCACAGACACAGAATTGTTACTGAAGGCCACAGAACTGTTACTTAGGGCCACAGAATTGTTACTCGCACAGACACAGAATTGTTACTCGCACAGACACAGAACTGTTAATGAGGGCCAAAGAACTGTTACTTAGGGCCACAGAATTGTTACTCGCACAGACACAGAATTGTTACTCAGGGCCACAGAACTGTTATTTAGGGACAAAGAAACGCTAGTTAGGGCCACAGAATTCATACTCAGGGACAGACAGAATTGTTACGGAGTGCCAGAGAATTGTTACTCTGGGCCACAGAAACTTTACTTAGGGCCACAGAATTTTTACTCAGGGACAGACAGAATTGTTACTGAGTGCCAGAGAATTGTTACTCAGGGACAGACAGAATTGTTACGGAGTGCCAGAGAATTGTTACTCAGGGCCACAGAAACTTTACTTAGGGCCACAGAATTTTTACTCAGGGACAGACAGAATTGTTACTGAGTGCCAGAGAATTGTTACTCAGGGACAGACAGAATTGTTACGGAGTGCCAGAGAATTGTTACTTAGGGCCACAGAATTGTTACTCGCACAGACACAGAATTGTTACTCGCACAGACACAGAACTGTTACTGAGGGCCACATAAACTTTACTTAGGGACAAAGAAACGCTAGTTAGGGCCACGGAATTCATACTCAGGGACAGACAGAATTGTTACGGAGTGCCAGAGAATTGTTACTCAGGGCCACAGAAACTTTACTTAGGGCCACAGAATTTTTACTCAAGGACAGACAGAATTGTTACTGAGTGCCAGAGAATTGTTACTCAGGGACAGACAGAATTGTTACGGAGTGTCAGAGAATTGTTACTCAGGGACAGACAGAATTGTTACTGAGTGCCAGAGAATTGTTACTTAGGGCCACAGAAACTTTAATTAGGGCCACAGAATTTTTACTCAGGGACAGACAGAATTGTTACTGAGTGCCAGAGAATTGTTACTCAGGGACAGACAGAATTGTTACTGAGTGCCAGAGAATTGTTACTTAGGGCCACAGAAACTTTACTTAGGGCCACAGAATTTTTACTCAGGGACAGACAGAATTGTTACTGAGTGCCAGAGAATTGTTACTCAGGGACAGACAGAATTGTTACTGAGTGCCAGAGAATTGTTACTCAGGGCCCCAGAAACTTTACTTAGGGCCACATAATTTTTACTCAGGGACAGACAGAATTGTTACTGAGTGCCAGAGAATTGTTACTCAGGGACAGACAGAATTGTTACTGAGTGCCAGAGAATTGTTACTTAGGGCCACAGAAACTTTACTTAGGGCCACAGAATTGTTACTCGCACAGACACAGAATTGTTACTCGCACAGACACAGAATTGTTACTGAAGGCCACAGAACTGTTACTTAGGGCCACAGAATTGTTACTCGCACAGACACAGAATTGTTACTCGCACAGACACAGAACTGTTACTGAGGGCCACAGAACTGTTACTTAGGGCCACAGAATTGTTACTCGCACAGACACAGAATTGTTACTCAGGGCCACAGAACTGTTACTTAGGGACAAAGAAACGCTAGTTAGGGCCACAGAATTCATACTCAGGGACAGACAAAATTGTTACGGAGTGCCAGAGAATTGTTACTCAGGGCCACAGAAACTTTACTTAGGGCCACAGAATTTTTACTCAGGGACAGACAGAATTGTTACTGAGTGCCAGAGAATTGTTACTCAGGGACAGACAGAATTGTTACGGAGTGCCAGAGAATTGTTACTCAGGGACAGACAGAATTGTTACTGAGTGCCAGAGAATTGTTACTTAGGGCCACAGAAACTTTAATTAGGGCCACAGAATTTTTACTCAGGGACAGACAGAATTGTTACTGAGTGCCAGAGAATTGTTACTCAGGGACAGACAGAATTGTTACGGAGTGCCAGAGAATTGTTACTCAGGGCCACAGAAACTTTACTTAGGGCCACAGAATTTTTACTCAGGGACAGACAGAATTGTTACTGAGTGCCAGAGAATTGTTACTCAGGGACAGACAGAATTGTTACGGAGTGCCAGAGAATTGTTACTCAGGGCCACAGAAACTTTACTTAGGGCCACAGAATTTTTACTCAGGGACAGACAGAATTGTTACTGAGTGCCAGAGAATTGTTACTCAGGGACAGACAGAATTGTTACGGAGTGCCAGAGAATTGTTACTCAGGGACAGACAGAATTGTTACTGAGTGCCAGAGAATTGTTACTTAGGGCCACAGAAACTTTAATTAGGGCCACAGAATTTTTACTCAGGGACAGACAGAATTGTTACTGAGTGCCAGAGAATTGTTACTCAGGGACAGACAGAATTGTTACGGAGTGCCAGAGAATTGTTACTCAGGGACAGACAGAATTGTTACTGAGTGCCAGAGAATTGTTACTTAGGGCCACAGAAACTTTAATTAGGGCCACAGAATTTTTACTCAGGGACAGACAGAATTGTTACTGAGTGCCAGAGAATTGTTACTCAGGGACAGACAGAATTGTTACGGAGTGCCAGAGAATTGTTACTCAGGGCCCCAGAAACTTTACTTAGGGCCACAGAATTTTTACTCAGGGACAGACAGAATTGTTACTGAGTGCCAGAGAATTGTTACTCAGGGACAGACAGAATTGTTACTGAGTGCCAGAGAATTGTTACTTAGGGCCACAGAAACTTTACTTAGGGCCACAGAATTGTTACTCGCACAGACACAGAATTGTTACTCGCACAGACACAGAATTGTTACTGAGGGCCACAGAACTGTTACTTGGGGCCACAGAAACGTTAATCAGGGACACAGAATTGTTACTGAGGGCCACAGAACTGTTACTTAGGGCCACAGAATTGTTACTCGCACAGACACAGAATTGTTACTCAGGGACACAGAATTGTTACTCAGGGACACATAATCGTTTAATTAAAGAGTATGTCAGACAACATGCAGAGGAGTGGCAGAGGAGGCAATGTTTTAGGAGCGAGCAGACGTGGCAGCAGAGGAAGGGGTCGAGGCAGCACTATTCGCAGCCAGAGGCCAGTGCTCCCGGTGTCATCCAGCGGTCGTGTCTCCACCGACAACCCTGCCGTCGTCGATTGGTTGGCTCGGTCGTCTTCCTCTTCCCAGGTCACCTCTGACACCTACAGCCAACGGTCGGTGGGTACGTCAGACACAACCGTTAGTTGGCATGGCCCGGGACCTAGCCCACTGAAATCACGTGTCCTCTACCTGCCCCTGTCCTTTGGTGTTCCCTCACCAAGCGAAGTATCGCATGCTGTGGGCTCAGCCCCACTGTACAGTGAGGAAGAGCTAACAGAGGGCGGTCAGGAACGGGGGGAGACATCCGCCTTTTCAGCAGCTAGGCGAAGAAGTAGTGGCGAGGAGAGTGGCCCGGTAGCCGGTCTAGAGACAGGTCTATCTCCTGACCCAGACGCAGCCGAGGGGGCTAATAGTGAGGCGGAGACCCTACTTGATGATGAGGAGGTTGATCGCACTTGGCAGCCTCGTCGTCATCAGGCAATTTCTTCCGCATCATCAGGAGAAGAGGGTGGCAGCTTGGCAGTGAGCGAAACAGTCGGTGGGTTGCCCAGGAGACAGCAGCAGGGTCGCAGCAGTGTCAGTGGAAGCAGTGTCAGTGGAGCCAAACGGCCACGGAGTAGAGCACCAGCTCCACTGCAGCCTACCACCACGGCCAGTAGTGGTACCGGTGTGCACGGAGGAAGCAGCAGTCAGCCAGTGAGGAGTATCGGGGGCAAAGTTTCCTACTCAGCGGTGTGGCAATTTTTCGTCAAGCCGCCCGAGGAAGTAAACGTAGCCGTATGTCGACTATGTGGCCAGAAAGTCAAGCGTGGCCAGGGGGCCCATGTTGGGACTATTTGGGCCATGTTGGGACAATGGGAGACCTCCCATTGCTGCTGTCTCCATCGCCACACTCTGCCATGTGCCACTTTCAGGTCTCCTCACACACTGCTGGTGTGTTCAGTTTTTTGACATAGGGTGCTGGCAGATTACGGGCCTCCCATAGCTGCTGCCAGGCCCCTAATCTGCCATAGGCCCCTATATACCGCCTCCTCATGCTGCTGCCAGGTCCAGAGTCTGTCATGGGTCCCTGTACGGCCTCCCATTGCTGCTGTCTCCATCGCCACACTCTGCCATGTGCCACTTTCAGGTCTCCTCACACACTGCTGGTGTGTAGAATTTTTTGACATAGGGTGTTGGCAGATTACGGGCCTCCCATTGCTGCTGCCAGGCCCCTAATCTGCCATGGGCCCCTATATACCGCCTCCTCATGCTGCTGCCAGGTCCACAGTGTCTCATGCCATGTGCCACTTTCAGGTCTCCTCACACTGCTGGTGTGTTGAATTTTTTGACATAGGGTGCTGACAGATTATGGGCCTCCTATAGCTGCTGCCAGGCCCCTAATCTGCCATAGGCCCCTATATACCGCTTCCTCATGCTGCTGCCAGGTCCAGAGTCTCTCATGGGTCCCTGTACGGCCTCCCATTGCTGCTGTCTCCATCGCCACACTCTGCCATGTGCCACTTTCAGGTCTCCTCACACACTGCTGGTGTGTAGAATTTTTTGACATAGGGTGCTGGCAGATTATGGGCCTCCGATAGCTGCTGCCAGGCCCCTAATCTGCCATAGGCCCCTATATACCGCCTCCTCATGCTGCTGCCAGGTCCACAGTGTCTCATGCCATGTGCCACTTTCAGGTCTCCTCACACTGCTGGTGTGTAGAATTTTTTGACATAGGGTGCTGGCAGATTACGGGCCTCCCATAGCTGCTGCCAGGCCCCTAATCTGCCATGGGCCCCTATATACCGCCTCCTCATGCTGCTGCCAGGTCCAGAGTCTGTCATGGGTCCCTGTACGGCCTCCCATTGCTGCTGTCTCCATCGCCACACTCTGCCATGTGCCACTTTCAGGTCTCCTCACACACTGCTGGTGTGTAGAATTTTTTGACATAGGGTGCTGGCAGATTATGGGCCTCCCATAGCTGCTGCCAGGCCCCTAATCTGCCATGGGCCCCTATATACCGCCTCCTCATGCTGCTGCCAGGTCCACAGTGTCTCATGCCATGTGCCACTTTCAGGTCTCCTCACACTGCTGGTGTGTTGAATTTTTTGACATAGGGTGCTGGCAGATTATGGGCCTCCTATAGCTGCTGCCAGGCCCCTAATCTGCCATAGGCCCCTATATACCGCTTCCTCATGCTGCTGCCAGGTCCAGAGTCTGTCATGGGTCCCTGTACGGCCTCCCATTGCTGCTGTCTCCATCGCCACACTCTGCCATGTGCCACTTTCAGGTCTCCTCACACACTGCTGGTGTGTAGAATTTTTTGACATAGGGTGCTGGCAGATTATGGGCCTCCTATAGCTGCTGCCAGGCCCCTAATCTGCCATAGGCCCCTATATACCGCCTCCTCATGCTGCTGCCAGGTCCACAGTGTCTCATGCCATGTGCCACTTTCAGGTCTCCTCACACTGCTGGTGTGTAGAATTTTTTGACATAGGGTGCTGGCAGATTACGGGCCTCCCATAGCTGCTGCCAGGCCCCTAATCTGCCATGGGCCCCTATATACCGCCTCCTCATGCTGCTGCCAGGTCCAGAGTCTGTCATGGGTCCCTGTACGGCCTCCCATTGCTGCTGTCTCCATCGCCACACTCTGCCATGTGCCACTTTCAGGTCTCCTCACACACTGCTGGTGTGTAGAATTTTTTGACATAGGGTGCTGGCAGATTATGGGCCTCCCATAGCTGCTGCCAGGCCCCTAATCTGCCATGGGCCCCTATATACCGCCTCCTCATGCTGCTGCCAGGTCCACAGTGTCTCATGCCATGTGCCACTTTCAGGTCTCCTCACACTGCTGGTGTGTTGAATTTTTTGACATAGGGTGCTGGCAGATTATGGGCCTCCTATAGCTGCTGCCAGGCCCCTAATCTGCCATAGGCCCCTATATACCGCTTCCTCATGCTGCTGCCAGGTCCAGAGTCTGTCATGGGTCCCTGTACGGCCTCCCATTGCTGCTGTCTCCATCGCCACACTCTGCCATGTGCCACTTTCAGGTCTCCTCACACACTGCTGGTGTGTAGAATTTTTTGACATAGGGTGCTGGCAGATTATGGGCCTCCTATAGCTGCTGCCAGGCCCCTAATCTGCCATAGGCCCCTATATACCGCCTCCTCATGCTGCTGCCAGGTCCACAGTGTCTCATGCCATGTGCCACTTTCAGGTCTCCTCACACTGCTGGTGTGTAGAATTTTTTGACATAGGGTGCTGGCAGATTACGGGCCTCCCATAGCTGCTGCCAGGCCCCTAATCTGCCATGGGCCCCTATATACCGCCTCCTCATGCTGCTGCCAGGTCCAGAGTCTGTCATGGGTCCCTGTACGGCCTCCCATTGCTGCTGTCTCCATCGCCACACTCTGCCATGTGCCACTTTCAGGTCTCCTCACACACTGCTGGTGTGTAGAATTTTTTGACATAGGGTGCTGGCAGATTATGGGCCTCCCATAGCTGCTGCCAGGCCCCTAATCTGCCATGGGCCCCTATATACCGCCTCCTCATGCTGCTGCCAGGTCCACAGTGTCTCATGCCATGTGCCACTTTCAGGTCTCCTCACACTGCTGGTGTGTTGAATTTTTTGACATAGGGTGCTGGCAGATTATGGGCCTCCTATAGCTGCTGCCAGGCCCCTAATCTGCCATAGGCCCCTATATACCGCTTCCTCATGCTGCTGCCAGGTCCAGAGTCTGTCATGGGTCCCTGTACGGCCTCCCATTGCTGCTGTCTCCATCGCCACACTCTGCCATGTGCCACTTTCAGGTCTCCTCACACACTGCTGGTGTGTAGAATTTTTTGACATAGGGTGCTGGCAGATTATGGGCCTCCCATAGCTGCTGCCAGGCCCCTAATCTGCCATGGGCCCCTATATACCGCCTCCTCATGCTGCTGCCAGGTCCACAGTGTCTCATGCCATGTGCCACTTTCAGGTCTCCTCACACTGCTGGTGTGTTGAATTTTTTGACATAGGGTGCTGGCAGATTATGGGCCTCCTATAGCTGCTGCCAGGCCCCTAATCTGCCATAGGCCCCTATATACCGCTTCCTCATGCTGCTGCCAGGTCCAGAGTCTGTCATGGGTCCCTGTACGGCCTCCCATTGCTGCTGTCTCCATCGCCACACTCTGCCATGTGCCACTTTCAGGTCTCCTCACACACTGCTGGTGTGTAGAATTTTTTGACATAGGGTGTTGGCAGATTACGGGCCTCCCATTGCTGCTGCCAGGCCCCTAATCTGCCATGGGCCCCTATATACCGCCTCCTCATGCTGCTGCCAGGTCCAGAGTCTGTCATGGGTCCCTGTACGGCCTCCCATTGCTGCTGTCTCCATCGCCACACTCTGCCATGTGCCACTTTCAGGTCTCCTCACACACTGCTGGTGTGTAGAATTTTTTGACATAGGGTGCTGGCAGATTACGGGCCTCCCATTGCTGCTGCCAGGCCCCTAATCTGCCATGGGCCCCTATATACCGCCTCCTCATGCTGCTGCCAGGTCCACAGTGTCTCATGCCATGTGCCACTTTCAGGTCTCCTCACACTGCTGGTGTGTAGAATTTTTTGACATAGGGTGTTGGCAGATTACGGGCCTCCCATTGCTGCTGCCAGGCCCCTAATCTGCCATGGGCCCCTATATACTGCCTCCTCATGCTGCTGCAAGGTCCAGAGTCTGTCATGGGTCCCTGTACGGCCTCCCATTGCTGCTGTCTCCATCGCCACACTCTGCCATGTGCCACTTTCAGGTCTCCTCACACACTGCTGGTGTGTAGAATTTTTTGACATAGGGTGCTGGCAGATTACGGGCCTCCCATTGCTGCTGCCAGGCCCCTAATCTGCCATGGGCCCCTATATACCGCCTCCTCATGCTGCTGCCAGGTCCAGAGTCTGTCATGGGTCCCTGTACGGCCTCCCATTGCTGCTGTCTCCATCGCCACACTCTGCCATGTGCCACTTTCAGGTCTCCTCACACACTGCTGGTGTGTAGAATTTTTTGACATAGGGTGCTGGCAGATTATGGGCCTCCCATAGCTGCTGCCAGGCCCCTAATCTGCCATGGGCCCCTATATACCGCCTCCTCATGCTGCTGCCAGGTCCACAGTGTCTCATGCCATGTGCCACTTTCAGGTCTCCTCACACTGCTGGTGTGTTGAATTTTTTGACATAGGGTGCTGGCAGATTATGGGCCTCCTATAGCTGCTGCCAGGCCCCTAATCTGCCATAGGCCCCTATATACCGCTTCCTCATGCTGCTGCCAGGTCCAGAGTCTCTCATGGGTCCCTGTACGGCCTCCCATTGCTGCTGTCTCCATCGCCACACTCTGCCATGTGCCACTTTCAGGTCTCCTCACACACTGCTGGTGTGTAGAATTTTTTGACATAGGGTGCTGGCAGATTACGGGCCTCCCATTGCTGCTGCCAGGCCCCTAATCTGCCATGGGCCCCTATATACCGCCTCCTCATGCTGCTGCCAGGTCCACAGTGTCTCATGCCATGTGCCACTTTCAGGTCTCCTCACACTGCTGGTGTGTAGAATTTTTTGACATAGGGTGTTGGCAGATTACGGGCCTCCCATTGCTGCTGCCAGGCCCCTAATCTGCCATGGGCCCCTATATACCGCCTCCTCATGCTGCTGCCAGGTCCAGAGTCTGTCATGGGTCCCTGTACGGCCTCCCATTGCTGCTGTCTCCATCGCCACACTCTGCCATGTGCCACTTTCAGATCTCCTCACACACTGCTGGTGTGTAGAATTTTTTGACATAGGGTGCTGGCAGATTACGGGCCTCCCATTGCTGCTGCCAGGCCCCTAATCTGCCATGGGCCCCTATATACCGCCTCCTCATGCTGCTGCCAGGTCCAGAGTCTGTCATGGGTCCCTGTACGGCCTCCCATTGCTGCTGTCTCCATCGCCACACTCTGCCATGTGCCACTTTCAGGTCTCCTCACACACTGCTGGTGTGTAGAATTTTTTGACATAGGGTGCTGGCAGATTATGGGCCTCCCATAGCTGCTGCCAGGCCCCTAATCTGCCATGGGCCCCTATATACCGCCTCCTCATGCTGCTGCCAGGTCCACAGTGTCTCATGCCATGTGCCACTTTCAGGTCTCCTCACACTGCTGGTGTGTTGAATTTTTTGACATAGGGTGCTGGCAGATTATGGGCCTCCTATAGCTGCTGCCAGGCCCCTAATCTGCCATAGGCCCCTATATACCGCTTCCTCATGCTGCTGCCAGGTCCAGAGTCTCTCATGGGTCCCTGTACGGCCTCCCATTGCTGCTGTCTCCATCGCCACACTCTGCCATGTGCCACTTTCAGGTCTCCTCACACACTGCTGGTGTGTAGAATTTTTTGACATAGGGTGCTGGCAGATTACGGGCCTCCCATTGCTGCTGCCAGGCCCCTAATCTGCCATGGGCCCCTATATACCGCCTCCTCATGCTGCTGCCAGGTCCAGAGTCTGTCATGGGTCCCTGTACGGCCTCCCATTGCTGCTGTCTCCATCGCCACACTCTGCCATGTGCCACTTTCAGGTCTCCTCACACACTGCTGGTGTGTAGAATTTTTTGACATAGGGTGCTGGCAGATTATGGGCCTCCCATAGCTGCTGCCAGGCCCCTAATCTGCCATGGGCCCCTATATACCGCCTCCTCATGCTGCTGCCAGGTCCACAGTGTCTCATGCCATGTGCCACTTTCAGGTCTCCTCACACTGCTGGTGTGTTGAATTTTTTGACATAGGGTGCTGGCAGATTATGGGCCTCCTATAGCTGCTGCCAGGCCCCTAATCTGCCATAGGCCCCTATATACCGCTTCCTCATGCTGCTGCCAGGTCCAGAGTCTCTCATGGGTCCCTGTACGGCCTCCCATTGCTGCTGTCTCCATCGCCACACTCTGCCATGTGCCACTTTCAGGTCTCCTCACACACTGCTGGTGTGTAGAATTTTTTGACATAGGGTGCTGGCAGATTACGGGCCTCCCATTGCTGCTGCCAGGCCCCTAATCTGCCATGGGCCCCTATATACCGCCTCCTCATGCTGCTGCCAGGTCCAGAGTCTGTCATGGGTCCATGTACGGCCTCCCATTGCTGCTGTCTCCATCGCCACACTCTGCCATGTGCCACTTTCAGGTCTCCTCACACACTGCTGGTGTGTAGAATTTTTTGACATAGGGTGCTGGCAGATTATGGGCCTCCCATAGCTGCTGCCAGGCCCCTAATCTGCCATGGGCCCCTATATACCGCCTCCTCATGCTGCTGCCAGGTCCACAGTGTCTCATGCCATGTGCCACTTTCAGGTCTCCTCACACTGCTGGTGTGTTGAATTTTTTGACATAGGGTGCTGGCAGATTATGGGCCTCCTATAGCTGCTGCCAGGCCCCTAATCTGCCATAGGCCCCTATATACCGCTTCCTCATGCTGCTGCCAGGTCCAGAGTCTGTCATGGGTCCCTGTACGGCCTCCCATTGCTGCTGTCTCCATCGCCACACTCTGCCATGTGCCACTTTCAGGTCTCCTCACACACTGCTGGTGTGTAGAATTTTTTGACATAGGGTGCTGGCAGATTACGGGCCTCCCATTGCTGCTGCCAGGCCCCTAATCTGCCATGGGCCCCTATATACCGCCTCCTCATGCTGCTGCCAGGTCCAGAGTCTGTCATGGGTCCCTGTACGGCCTCCCATTGCTGCTGTCTCCATCGCCACACTCTGCCATGTGCCACTTTCAGGTCTCCTCACACACTGCTGGTGTGTAGAATTTTTTGACATAGGGTGCTGGCAGATTACGGGCCTCCCATTGCTGCTGCCAGGCCCCTAATCTGCCATGGGCCCCTATATACCGCCTCCTCATGCTGCTGCCAGGTCCAGAGTCTGTCATGGGTCCCTGTACGGCCTCCCATTGCTGCTGTCTCCATCGCCACACTCTGCCATGTGCCACTTTCAGGTCTCCTCACACACTGCTGGTGTGTAGAATTTTTTGACATAGGGTGTTGGCAGATTACGGGCCTCCCATTGCTGCTGCCAGGCCCCTAATCTGCCATGGGCCCCTATATACCGCCTCCTCATGCTGCTGCCAGGTCCAGAGTCTGTCATGGGTCCCTGTACGGCCTCCCATTGCTGCTGTCTCCATCGCCACACTCTGCCATGTGCCACTTTCAGGTCTCCTCACACACTGCTGGTGTGTAGAATTTTTTGACATAGGGTGCTGGCAGATTACGGGCCTCCCATTGCTGCTGCCAGGCCCCTAATCTGCCATGGGCCCCTATATACCGCCTCCTCATGCTGCTGCCAGGTCCAGAGTCTGTCATGGGTCCCTGTACGGCCTCCCATTGCTGCTGTCTCCATCGCCACACTCTGCCATGTGCCACTTTCAGGTCTCCTCACACACTGCTGGTGTGTAGAATTTTTTGACATAGGGTGTTGGCAGATTACGGGCCTCCCATTGCTGCTGCCAGGCCCCTAATCTGCCATGGGCCCCTATATACCGCCTCCTCATGCTGCTGCCAGGTCCACAGTGTCTCATGCCATGTGCCACTTTCAGGTCTCCTCACACTGCTGGTGTGTTGAATTTTTTGACATAGGGTGCTGGCAGATTATGGGCCTCCTATAGCTGCTGCCAGGCCCCTAATCTGCCATAGGCCCCTATATACCGCTTCCTCATGCTGCTGCCAGGTCCAGAGTCTCTCATGGGTCCCTGTACGGCCTCCCATTGCTGCTGTCTCCATCGCCACACTCTGCCATGTGCCACTTTCAGGTCTCCTCACACACTGCTGGTGTGTAGAATTTTTTGACATAGGGTGCTGGCAGATTATGGGCCTCCTATAGCTGCTGCCAGGCCCCTAATCTGCCATAGGCCCCTATATACCGCCTCCTCATGCTGCTGCCAGGTCCACAGTGTCTCATGCCATGTGCCACTTTCAGGTCTCCTCACACTGCTGGTGTGTAGAATTTTTTGACATAGGGTGCTGGCAGATTACGGGCCTCCCATAGCTGCTGCCAGGCCCCTAATCTGCCATGGGCCCCTATATACCGCCTCCTCATGCTGCTGCCAGGTCCAGAGTCTGTCATGGGTCCCTGTACGGCCTCCCATTGCTGCTGTCTCCATCGCCACACTCTGCCATGTGCCACTTTCAGGTCTCCTCACACACTGCTGGTGTGTAGAATTTTTTGACATAGGGTGCTGGCAGATTATGGGCCTCCCATAGCTGCTGCCAGGCCCCTAATCTGCCATGGGCCCCTATATACCGCCTCCTCATGCTGCTGCCAGGTCCACAGTGTCTCATGCCATGTGCCACTTTCAGGTCTCCTCACACTGCTGGTGTGTTGAATTTTTTGACATAGGGTGCTGGCAGATTATGGGCCTCCTATAGCTGCTGCCAGGCCCCTAATCTGCCATAGGCCCCTATATACCGCTTCCTCATGCTGCTGCCAGGTCCAGAGTCTGTCATGGGTCCCTGTACGGCCTCCCATTGCTGCTGTCTCCATCGCCACACTCTGCCATGTGCCACTTTCAGGTCTCCTCACACACTGCTGGTGTGTAGAATTTTTTGACATAGGGTGCTGGCAGATTACGGGCCTCCCATTGCTGCTGCCAGGCCCCTAATCTGCCATGGGCCCCTATATACCGCCTCCTCATGCTGCTGCCAGGTCCAGAGTCTGTCATGGGTCCCTGTACGGCCTCCCATTGCTGCTGTCTCCATCGCCACACTCTGCCATGTGCCACTTTCAGGTCTCCTCACACACTGCTGGTGTGTAGAATTTTTTGACATAGGGTGTTGGCAGATTACGGGCCTCCCATTGCTGCTGCCAGGCACGTAATCTGCCATGGGCCCCCGTACCGACTCCTCATGCTGTGACGTTGCAACAAGGTGGAATTCAACCCTACATATGTTAGACCGCCTTTACGAACAGCGAAAGGCCATCACCGATTTCCTGATGTTAAAAGCGGATAAAGGTACTCCCTGTGTAACTTAGATGTCAGCCATTGGCAGCTCATGCGTGACACCTGCACTTGCTCAGGCCCTTTGAGGAGGCCACGCTATTCGTGAGTCGGCAGGACTATGGGATGAACGACGTCATTCCTCTGTTGCACGTCCTGGAACAAATGCTGTTAACAATGGCTGGTCAGGGTGCGGTAGACGTGGCGCACAGATCTCAACGCCACATGACCCCTGTGGGGGCAGGACAGGAAGAAGAGGAGGAGGTAGAGGAGGACATTGGTGCTCAGGAATTATTGAGTGAAATGGGTGGTTTTTCCACTCAGCGGACAGGAGTGGAGGAGCAGGAGCATCTGGTAGAGGAGGAGGAGGAGGAGGAGACAGAGGACCCAGACGCACCGTGGCAGTATGCTGTGGAGATGGAGGCAGGGAGTCCCTCGCATTCCTTGGCACAAATGGCCCATAGCATGCTCGCTTGCTTGCGTAGCGACAGCCGAATAATAACCATCAGACAGAGGGATGACTTTTGGCTGTCCACCTTGTTGGACCCTCGCTACCGTTCAAAAATGGTGGCCTTTTTCACACCTGCTGAGAGGGAGGCCAAAATAACGTACTATAAAAACCACCTATGTAGTCAGCTGGTCTCTGCCTGTCTGCGCCAACGTCCATCCTCAGACACTGTGGGCCCTGTGCGCTCGCGTTCCGCTGCCATGGCAGCAGGGGAGGGGTGGGGTGGTAGGAGCAGTGGCAGCTCCACCAGCAGCGGCTGCCTCAGTCTGCAGTCGATGATGAGTAGCTTTCTTCACCAGCGCAGTGAGGAAACTACTAACCAGCCGCAGCAGCAGCAGCATCAGGTGGACCTGGAGCAGGACCTCAAACAACAGGCTTAGGCCTACTTGGACAGCACCCTGCCAACCGAGGTAGACAATCCCCTTGACTACTGGGCAACGAAACTTGACCTTTGGCCCCAACTAGCTGAATTTGCCCTTGAAAGGCTGTCATGCCCGGCCAGTAGCGTGGCATCGGAGCGCGTGTTTAGTGCGGCAGGAGGTATTGCAACTCCGCGGAGGACACGACTGTCCACCCAAAGTGTGGAGAGACTGACGTTTGTGAAAATGAATCAGGCGTGGATTAGTCTGGATTTCAAACCACCAGTTCCTGACACAACTGACTAAATCCGCCATGAATCATGCCCCAAACATGTGCCACTTTCAGGTCTCCTCACACTGCTGGTGTGTTCCATTTTTTGTCATAGGGTGCTGGCAGATTACGGGCCTCCCATAGCTGCTGCCAGGCCCCTAATCTGCCATGGGCCCCTATACCGCCTCCTCATGCTGCTGCCAAGTCCAGAGTCTCTCATGGGTCCCTGTACGGCCTCCCATTGCTGCTGTCTCCATCGCCACACTCTGCCATGTGCCACTTTCAGATATCCTCACACTGCTGGTGTATTCCATTTTTTGTCATAGGGTGCTGGCAGATTATGGGCCTCCTATAGCTGCTGCCAGGCCCCTAATCTGCCATAGGCCCCTATATACCGCTTCCTCATGCTGCTGCCAGGTCCAGAGTCTCTCATGGGTCCCTGTACGGCCTCCCATTGCTGCTGTCTCCATCGCCACACTCTGCCATGTGCCACTTTCAGGTCTCCTCACACACTGCTGGTGTGTAGAATTTTTTGACATAGGGTGCTGGCAGATTATGGGCCTCCTATAGCTGCTGCCAGGCCCCTAATCTGCCATAGGCCCCTATATACCGCCTCCTCATGCTGCTGCCAGGTCCACAGTGTCTCATGCCATGTGCCACTTTCAGGTCTCCTCACACTGCTGGTGTGTAGAATTTTTTGACATAGGGTGCTGGCAGATTACGGGCCTCCCATAGCTGCTGCCAGGCCCCTAATCTGCCATGGGCCCCCGTACCGACTCCTCATGCTGTGACGTTGCAACAAGGTGGAATTCAACCCTACATATGTTAGACCGCCTTTACGAACAGCGAAAGGCCATCACCGATTTCCTGATGTTAAAAGCGGATAAAGGTACTCCCTGTGTAACTTAGATGTCAGCCATTGGCAGCTCATGCGTGACACCTGCACTTGCTCAGGCCCTTTGAGGAGGCCACGCTATTCGTGAGTCGGCAGGACTATGGGATGAACGACGTCATTCCTCTGTTGCACGTCCTGGAACAAATGCTGTTAACAATGGCTGGTCAGGGTGCGGTAGACGTGGCGCACAGATCTCAACGCCACATGACCCCTGTGGGGGCAGGACAGGAAGAAGAGGAGGAGGTAGAGGAGGACATTGGTGCTCAGGAATTATTGAGTGAAATGGGTGGTTTTTCCACTCAGCGGACAGGAGTGGAGGAGCAGGAGCATCTGGTAGAGGAGGAGGAGGAGGAGGAGACAGAGGACCCAGACGCACCGTGGCAGTATGCTGTGGAGATGGAGGCAGGGAGTCCCTCGCATTCCTTGGCACAAATGGCCCATAGCATGCTCGCTTGCTTGCGTAGCGACAGCCGAATAATAACCATCAGACAGAGGGATGACTTTTGGCTGTCCACCTTGTTGGACCCTCGCTACCGTTCAAAAATGGTGGCCTTTTTCACACCTGCTGAGAGGGAGGCCAAAATAACGTACTATAAAAACCACCTATGTAGTCAGCTGGTCTCTGCCTGTCTGCGCCAACGTCCATCCTCAGACACTGTGGGCCCTGTGCGCTCGCGTTCCGCTGCCATGGCAGCAGGGGAGGGGTGGGGTGGTAGGAGCAGTGGCAGCTCCACCAGCAGCGGCTGCCTCAGTCTGCAGTCGATGATGAGTAGCTTTCTTCACCAGCGCAGTGAGGAAACTACTAACCAGCCGCAGCAGCAGCAGCATCAGGTGGACCTGGAGCAGGACCTCAAACAACAGGCTTAGGCCTACTTGGACAGCACCCTGCCAACCGAGGTAGACAATCCCCTTGACTACTGGGCAACGAAACTTGACCTTTGGCCCCAACTAGCTGAATTTGCCCTTGAAAGGCTGTCATGCCCGGCCAGTAGCGTGGCATCGGAGCGCGTGTTTAGTGCGGCAGGAGGTATTGCAACTCCGCGGAGGACACGACTGTCCACCCAAAGTGTGGAGAGACTGACGTTTGTGAAAATGAATCAGGCGTGGATTAGTCTGGATTTCAAACCACCAGTTCCTGACACAACTGACTAAATCCGCCATGAATCATGCCCCAAACATGTGCCACTTTCAGGTCTCCTCACACTGCTGGTGTGTTCCATTTTTTGTCATAGGGTGCTGGCAGATTACGGGCCTCCCATAGCTGCTGCCAGGCCCCTAATCTGCCATGGGCCCCTATACCGCCTCCTCATGCTGCTGCCAAGTCCAGAGTCTCTCATGGGTCCCTGTACGGCCTCCCATTGCTGCTGTCTCCATCGCCACACTCTGCCATGTGCCACTTTCAGATATCCTCACACTGCTGGTGTATTCCATTTTTTGTCATAGGGTGCTGGCAGATTACGGGCCTCCCATAGCTGCTGCCAGGCCCCTAATCTGCCATGGGCCCCTATACCGCCTCCTCATGCTGCTGCCAGGTCCAGTGTCTGTCATAGGTCCCTGTACGGCCTCCCATTGCTGCTGTCTCCATCGCCACACTCTGCCATGTGCCACTTTCAGGTCTCCTCACACTGCTGGTGGGTTCCATTTTTTGTCATAGGGTGCTGGCAGATTACGGGCCTCCCATAGCTGCTGCCAGGCCCCTAATCTGCCATGGGCCCCCGTACCGACTCCTCATGCTGCTGCCAGGCCCGTAATCTGTCATGGGCCCCTGTTGTCGCTTGTTGGCATATTCCGCTCGTTCAGATGCTCCTTCTCCTGCTACTCCTCTTCACGGATTCCGTCAGCAGTCTTTCTTGGAATCCGTTTCCAAGAGACAACAGTTTGCGAGCACGCACCAGACGGTGCAGAAACTGAACGTCCTCCTGTCCAAGTTGCTGCTGCCAGGCTCGTAATCTGTCATGCGCCCCTGTACCGCCTCCTCATGCTGCTGCCAGGTCCAGAGTGTGTCATGGGCCCCCGTACCGACTCCAAATGCTGCTGCCAGGCCCGTAATCTGTCATGGGCCCCTGTACCGCCTCCCCATGCTGCTGCCAGGTCCAGATTGTGTCATGGGTCCCTGTACGGCCTCCCATTGCTGCTGCCAGGCCCGTAATCTGCCATGGGCCCCCGTACCGACTCCTCATGCTGCTGCCAGGCCCGTAATCTGCCATGGGCCCCTGTACCGCCTCCTCATGCTGCTGCCAGGTCCAGAGTGTGTCATGGGTCCCTGTACGGCCTCCCATTGCTGCTGTCTCTATCGCCACACTCTGCCATGTGCCACTTTCAGGTCTCCTCACACTGCTGGTGGTTTCCATTTTTGTCATAGGGTGCTGTATGGCCTCCCATTGCTGCTGCCTCCACCGCCACACTGTGGCTCCACACTCTGGTTTTGGCCCCGTGACTGCCCAAATGAGTGAAGTGTGCGGTGATTCTAAGATCGACGGCACTCATCTGCATGTCATACTGCCTGACAGTATTATTTCTCTTCCCCAGCAGACTCCAAGGGCATTTAAATTAAAGGTACAGTGTTCAGCACTAATATTAAGTCTCTCTGAAGCCTAGAAACACCCTTTTTTAAGTTAAATTCACAGCGAATATATTCGACTCGAATCGAAATTTTTCTACGAATTCGCCGAATCAGTCGAATCGAATTTTTGAATACTTCGCTCATCTCTAGTTGCCACCTGTGCTATAAGTCCATCTGTCAAATTTTCTTGCTACTAAATATTCCACGATCAACTGTTAGTGGTATTATAACAACAGCAACTCAGCCACGAAGTGGTAGGCCACGTAAAATGACAGAGCAGGGTCAGCGCATGCTGAAGCACACAGTGCGCAGAAATCACCAACCATCTGCAGAGTCAATAGCTAAAGACCTCCAAACTTCATGTGGCCGTCAGATTAGCACAACAACAGTGCGTAGAGAGCTTCATGGAATGGGTTTCCATGGCCGAGCAGCTGTATCCAAGACTTACATCAAGTGCAATGCAAAGCGTCGGATGCAGTGGTGTAAAGTACGCCACCACTAGACTGGACCTTAAAGGTCCCCTATAATTATAAGCAAACATAGATGTTAAATGGGATTAAAAATTATTACGAATATTATGTTTATATATTATGACTGAAAATCTTTGAAAGAATAGATATTAATAATTTATAATAGGGTGTGGATCTCTATCTCCTCATTAAGGCCTCCTGGGGCAAGGGTCCACAAAGTATAACTCCAAAAAGTCTCCCGCTGGCACAAACGCTTAAAACGTTCCGCTGTGTGGAGAGTCCTGGAAATCGATTCTATAACCCAGACAGACAAACTGTTGGTTGATCTCTGGTGTTGTTTGAGGAAGTGTCTGAGAACGCCCCCTCCACTCTATATCACATCCGCCCGGCTCTTGTGGTCCATGCTGGTCATGGATGCTTTGGTTGTTCCAAATAGGACTATGACTGGTTTATCCTGTGACTTTTTGCAGTTGTTTTGCGTTTACCCATATTTTTTGTAGGAGCCTATATGTTGGGTATTGTGTGTTAGGTTTAGAAAAAAGTTGTGCTTTCAGGCCCTCTGCAAGAGAATCAGCCTACTAAAATGCTTCATGATGGATAAAGTAGAGTCTTGAACCACATACACAGTAGACCCACTTGCTGGATATTAATGAGGTCCATGGGCCACAGACCAGTGAAGACACCCTCCCACCTTCAGTAAACATTCATTCTGAAGAGGACTTCTCCATAGGCTTGATGAGTTTGGTAGACTAGGGCTGCTTGGTATGCCCGGTGGAAGCCTTGAAAGGCTTATAGCCCTTGTCCATGGATCCAGGGGAATGAAAAATCTTCTTGTGTCCAGAAAAAGAAGGACCGTGTTTGCGGCGGAGTTACTTCCCCTTCCTGGACTGTGGAAGAAAAGTACTCTTCCCCCTGGTTAGATTCTTGATGTCATCCAGGTTAGCTACGAACAGGCATTTACCTTGGAAGGGCAAATCTGTGAGAGTCTTCTTGGATGTTTTGTCTGCAGACCAATACTTGAGGCACAACATGCGCCTAAGAACCACTGATAAGGAAGAGAGTTTGGAAAGCAAAGGGGCAGCAGCTAAGGATGCATCACGCACAAAATTAAGCCCCTGGACCAACTTGGTCACCAGTTTCAAGTACTGTAAGCTGGAGGAAGTTTTCCACACCCAGGCTATATCGAAGATGCTTAGCCCATTCAGTGAGTGTCTGGGATACCAGGACTGTGGCCGCAGCACCAACCCGGCAATAGTAAACATAGTGTGGGCACTAACCCCAGAAAAGGAATGCCTGCCTTGATGATCGCATAGGAGACCACCACCAGGGTATTTTAATACACAGGGCACCGAGCCACCCCCCCCCCACCAGCAGCCCAAGCTTCCACCATCAGCAGAGCAGGAAGGGGACTACAGGGCCCTCAGACCCTCCAGATAAACTGACCCAGCCAGAACAGGGTGAAGTTAGGGGTGATGGCAAGAAAGGGACCAGGAGATAGACAAAAAGAGGGTCTGGATGGGAGGGGGAGAACCCCGCAGGGCTGGCCATCCCTTGAACTCACACCCACCCTGCACTGTGCCAGGAGGAGAGGGGGGAATCTCTACTTACTGATTTCATAGGAAATACAAGTGATGTGCCATAGACAGAACCTCCTCACCACTCAATGGAGGGGATTGTCAGCCAGGGTAGCGCTGTGACACGGACTCCAGAGCCCGGTCATATGCGCCCCTGTGAGACATTTAACTTGTACGCCTGCCCCAGTCCCAAAAGGGGCTGTGTCGTGGCCAACCCAATGCTTAGCTACAGGTCTACTCTTGCTGGCCAAGCTGGGGTGACCACTGAATCTACGTTATCCAGCCCACTGCTCAGCCTGACTGTTGACTGCAGATCTCCAAAGAAAAAAACCCAGAAAAAAAAACACATGGAACCAAAGGTCCCAGAAGGGAACCATGTCTTTACTCCTGAAACACCAGGGAGAAAAAACTGGTTGGCATATAGCAGAGAGGGGGTTTATACCAGCTAGGACTGCCCATAGGCATTGCCGAGTTTCTTTTTCTGCCTATCGTCCTGCTCCTGTGTCCCAGATGGCAAGAATAAGGAAGCTGTGTGTCCGTTAAAGAGTACCTCTGGTTCCAGCAGTGCAGTTGCCCCCAGAGGATGGGTGGGATTGGTGTCTCGCAGGAATGTAGCAAGTGGGACTGCAGACGGGTCAGTACTGGTGCCAGAGACGTTGTCAATATTGTTAATATGCAGGCAAAAGATCAGTCTAGGCAGCAGGAAAAAAATTTTTGATTAACAGGCTGAGGTCAGTTCAGACAGAAGGCAGAAACATGGTCAATAAACAGGCCAGGGCATGAACAAGAGGTAGGCAAATAGTTGGTCCAGGCAGCAGGCAGAAACATGGTTGAGAAAACAGGCACATATTCGGTAAACAGGACATCCGATATAGGGAAATGGCAAGTAGGCAGACACATGAGAAACATCTTCACCATGCCTTCACTAAAAGTGAAGTATGGTAACAACAGAAATGGTCTTCTATACAGAGGCGAGGTTGTGAGGGACATTGGGGACAATAGGAACGGTGTCATGCCTTGAGTTGTAAATAGACAACTGTAACAGGTATATGAACACTTTTGTACTAGTGAATGGATCTTTTAGTTGACATGTAGGGCTGCATCATTTAGTCGTTATAATCTACACTTTCCACAAGTTGACTGTAGTTGTATAAGCAATCGGGTTTTTGGACTAGACCAGTGTTTCTCAACCTCTTTTCAGTCAAGGCACCCTTTAATATTCCACACAATCTTGAGGCACCCCATGGAAAGATGTAAAGAACTAAAGGAATAGTTTTACACAACACAGCAGCATACACTCATGTAGGACACCCATCATTAGAGGCGATTTAGTTTTACAAAGCGAATACACCTTTGCACACTGGTACTGACTAGTATTCCAACTGGTAAAATTCCACACAATCTTGCGGCACCCCATGCTAAGACGTAAAGAACTAAAGGAATAGTTTTACACAACACAGCAGTATACACTCATGTAGGACACCCAACATTAGAGGCGATTTAGTCTTACAAAGCGAATACACCTTTGCACACTGGTACTGACTAGTATTCCAACATTCCTCTTCTTCTTCGCTCAGCTGAAGTGACCTCAGTGGTGATGGAGAGGGGGCAAAAAAGGATGCAGGTACCCGACATCCTCTTTATCTACCAATCACATCATTCCTTCTTAGGATGCTAGTGGCTGGCCCTTACAGTGCCCAAGGTTGTAATGGTGCACAATAAAACCTTGGGTTTGTGCAACAAAAAGGCAGGCTAAATCCACTTGCTGGTTTGTTGACAATTTTTGGGTAATTTGGGGAAATGTTTTGGCATTTTGCTAAGGCACCCTGGTTGAAAAAGACTGGACTAGACAATGCCTTCCTTGGATTTCCTCTGAGGTGTCTTGGTGGATGATTGAAAGGATGTACAGTATACATCCTACTTATCCTTCCATTTAAGGGTCAAAATTTCTTCATTTCACAAAGTGTCTGACGCTCCCACTTTTCTGCTTTCTGGTGACCAGTCTTTTCGAAGCCCTTACAATGTGGTTGCACTGTGCAAGCTAGAGTTTACTGCAGATAAAGGTGGTGGAAAAGTGATAGGCTGGTATAAGAATTGTCCACATAAAGGATGTATCCCTAATGGAACAGGGGTGATATAAGGTCCCACACAATTTTTCCACTGTTCCCCCTATAGGTTGGGTATCCAGGGGGCTCCAGCTGGCTGTCTTTCCCTTCATAAACCCTGTGGTCCTCTCACAAAGATTGTATAACTTCTCCTTGTATCATGTTTACTGGGTATGTACAGTTTGATGCCCAGACTGCTGGTAAAATAGATAAGGGACTCATCAACAGATATGTTTGTCGGAAGTATAAATCTAAGAAAATTTGCAGGAAAAAAAAATTGATAAGTGGCCTAATTTTATAAAGTTTGTTTTATTCAGGATGCTTTCAGGGAGGGCACAGCGAATGGTCATTGAAGCATAGAAATCTCATATTCATTGCATAGCATGCCCTGGACACAACAGGGGAATACAGTAGCAAATTGTGAATGAAGGGTTGTAGGCCAATAGGAGTGCACTTCATTTTGTTTGTCCCTCACTTAGGGGAAAGCAAAGAAATATTTGAAATTCTTCAACTGTGACAGGCTTCCACTCAAATAAACAGGCATAAGGTGAATGTGGATTATTGATAATGTACTGCTGGGCATACAGATTACATTGGACAACAATTAAATTGAATACATCAGAGAAAAAACTATTTGAATGGGTGCAAAATTTTGTTGCTACCCAAATGACCGGCTGCACTGTAAATGCTGAATTAGAAGGTGGCAATAAAAGGATCTGATAGTGGCTGTGGAATACTACTATAGTACACCTGGATGAAAAGCCAAGTGCAAGTAGTGGGGATTAGCACCAGCCACAAAGGATTACTTTGTAACTGGTGTTAATCCCCACTACTTGTACTTGGCTTTTCATTCAGGTGTACTATTATTATTATACAGGATTTATAAAGCACCAGTTTATGTAGCACGTTGCAATAGATAGCTCATGGAGCTTACAATCTAAAGAAATGGGAGGTGATACAAAAAGTGCTAGCTGCAGGTGATTCAAGTACAGTCCTTAGGTGGAAGCTGGGTAGGCTTCCCTGAAAAAGTGAATTTTCAAAGATCGCCTAAAGGCAGACAGGATGGGGGCTGACCGGACATACTGAGGTAGGGAGTTCCAGAGGAAGGGAGAGGTTCTGGAGAAGTCTTCGAGGTGGGCATGGGGGGAGGTGACAAGGGAGCTAGAGATGTCTTGGGAGGAACAGAGCAGAGGATTTGGACATCTGAGGATGAGGTTGGTGATGTAGCTAGGGGCAGTGTTGTGGATGGCTTTGTACCTTGTGGTATTTTGAATTTTATGCGTTGGGCTAGTGGAAGCCAGTGAAGGGATTGGAAGAGAGGGGCAGCAGTCGCTGATTAGTTGGTAAGGTGTATATGTCTAGCAGCAGCATTCATAAGACTGAAGGGGGATAGCCTGTGTAAAAGGTAGGCCAGTGAGGAGGGAATTACAGTAATTAAGGAGGAATATAACCAAGGCATGGATAAGTTGTTTTGTGGTGTCATTGGTCAGAGAGAGGCAAATTCTGGAAATGTAGAAGTGGTTGAGGCAGAAAGATTTAGCCAGTGATTGGATGTGGGGCCCAAAGGAGAGGTCAGAGTCTAGGATTACACCTAGCACCCTGGCATGTAGGGAGACACCAATGGCTGTGCTGTTAATCTTAATAATAACCTCTTCACGCCAGCCGAACGCAAATGTGCGGGCTCCCGGCGTCTGGGCCTAGATGCCAAGCACCCGCACATTTACGTTCCATTAAAACAGAACATATGTTCTGAGAGCGCACACCCTGCACACGTCTGGTACTCATGGAAAGGTCCCAATGTCTTCTTTCGATCGGGACCTTTCCCGATCATGTGACCGCCGTGTCACGGTGGTCACATGACTCTAAACCAGCTTCTGAAACTCTTAAAGGGCTGGGAGGCGCTGGCATGATGGGGTTAAAGTCATGAGTGGGGGATCAGGGAGGAGGAAATATTACAAGCTTGATTTTAAAAAGATTGAGCTTGAGGAAGTGGTGTGACCTTCATACTGATATTTCACTCAGTAGATTTGTGATACGTGAGATCGAGGGGGTGAGCTGCGGAGTGGAGAGATAGGTCTGGGTGTCAGTGTAAAGGTGGTATTGAAAGCCATGGGAGGTTATCAATTGGCCCAGGGAGGAGGTGTAGAGAGAGAAAAGAAGGGGCCTAAGGACAGAGGCTTGGGGTACCCCAACAGGAAGAGGAGCAGAAGAGTTGGTGTTGTATGTGACGCTGAAAGTGAGCTGAGAAAAGGTAAGAGGACCAAGAAAGACCAGAGTCACAGAGGCCAAGGGAGTGCAGTTTACAGAGAAGGAGCAGGAGATCAACTGTGTCAAAGGCAGCGGGAAAGCTCTAAGAGTAGCAGTTAGTAGGTCATGAGGTTTAGAAGGGCAGTTTCAGAAGAATGTTGTGATTGGAAGCTAGACTGTAAGGGATCAAGAAGGTTGTCGCTGAGGTGGCAACTCATACGATTGTGGACGAGGTGCTCAAGAAGCTTGGAGACATATGGAAACAGGGAGATGGGTCTTACGTTATTCAAGCAAGTGGGTCCAGCGAGGGTTTTTTTTAAGTGTATGGATAACCAGTGTAGGTTTGAGCGGGGAGGGAAAGGTGCCCGCAGAGAGGGAGAGGTTGAAGATATGAGTTAGAGACTGATAGAGCAGGAAGGAGGCTGCAATAATTGAGGGGACAGAATCCAGAGGACAGGCAATCTCCTGGGAAGCAAGTCAGTGGGTGAAGGCAGTGGGGGATGAAGTAAGGAATTAAGGGTAAAAAAAGAGTTGATGAGGATTAGATGAGAAGGTTTTGGTGAGATTGCTGTAGTAGGTTTGTTTAGCAGCATGGAGGCTGGAGTTGTAATTGAGAGGGGCAGATTTGGTGAAGTCTTGCAGGGATTTAGTTTTACGCCATGCTCGCTCAAGAGCACAGCAGTGTCTCTTGAGACTTCAGGTGTTGGGGGGGGGGGCTGGTTTTGCATGTAGAGAGAGAGGAGCAAGTGTGTCTAGGGAGGATGATAGTAAGTTGTTGTAGGCAGATTTGGCCAGGTCTAGGCAGGACAGGGATGACATTTTATCATAAAGGCAGGTAGCAGAGTGAAGGGAAGGGCTGAGAAGGCGGAGGTTTCTGTGGGTAACAGTTTGCTGGTTGGAGGCATGGAAGGTAGGAGACAGGGAGAGTATGAAGCTGATAAAGTTGTGATCAGAGAGGGGAAAAGGGGTGTTAGAGAGTTTACAGGGAGTGCATAGATGGGAGAATACAAGGTTGAGGGTGTTGCCATTAGAGTGGTGGTTTGTGTCCATTGTATTAGGTTAGTTGTCAAGAAAGCATGATACTCAAACAGGAGGAGAAAAAGACTAATACAGTGCACTTCAAAAGAGCAGAGGGACAGAGAGGGAGGTGTAGGAAGAACCTGGAAAGTGCTTTGTGGGATAAGAAATCCAACTCCGCCCCCTTTCCATCCACTGGGTCTGGGTGAGTCCAGGAGGAAGCCACCGTGTGAGAGGGCTGCTATGTAGACGGCGTCAGATTCCTGAAGCCAGGTCTTGGTAATGGAATTAGGTTGAGGGAGTGGCAGAGGAAGAGGTCATTGACAGAGGAAAGTTTGTTAAAGATTGATTGGGCATTCCAGGGGCCACACGCTACTGGTGCTCGCTACTTCACCAGGCTGTACAGCACTGCTGGTGGTGATTGCCTGCTGCTGTTCAGAATGCCTCACTCTTTTTGTAGAGACCCTTTCCTCTATATTGGTTACTGAACCACTGCTCCACACCTGTTCACATTCAGAATCTGAGACTGCAGCTCTCATGTCATGCCAAGAATCTGAAAGGCCCCCTTGCTTATGTACATTTTTGGACATGGCATTCAGGTGACACTGTATTGGTATAACAATGACCAGGTACTGTTGTGATGGTGAAACTGGTACAGATGTTGATGGCTGCATTGGCGAGATGGTCAGGTACTGTTGTGACAAGGCCACTGATATAGGTGTTGATGGCTGCCCTGCAACACTTGGAGAGATGTTGCTAGTAGTGAGTAGGTTTTCACAGTAAGAGTAAAGTCAGACCAAGGCACAGATTGCTCTCCTCACACTGCACTGTGGGAGGAGAGCAGATGGCTGCAACAAGCAGCCTGTGTTTACATTTGTGATTGTTTTAATTGGTCACAGTGATCACATGGTACAGGGCCAATAAAATTGGCCCTGTAACCTGATCGGCAATCCACTGTGCCCAAGGGAGCTTGTGGGCACATAAGCTGCTAGAGATTGAGGACCTACGGGTTCGTCCTCCTAGATTAGTACTCGTCTCGCCCAGTCATAAAAGGTTAGTGGCTAATTAAACCATCACTCACACTAGTGGATACACAAGAGCATTCCATCAAAGCTAGCCATAGAAGGCTCAAGTGTCAGTCAATTCCATTTGAATTGGCTAAAAATTTGAGACATGGCTTTGTCAGCACCACTTGGTTCGACTGAAGTAGATTGAAGGAACTGGGTGGAAAACTGTCAGTCAAGCAGTGACTTCATCCTATCAGATGCAGTCACTGTTTCAGTATTCAAATAGCCATGCGTACAATGGCTGATTTAACACCAGTACAGATTCCTCCATCTGTGCCGATTAGCATGAATCGAGGAATGTATCCATTTTCTCTCGTTCAGAGTGCTGAATAAGAGAAGTCTTTATGTGTATATCTAGCTCTAATTTCTTGCATGCAGTGTTCCACCCATGTGTGGAATTCTGGCCCCCCCCAAAAAAACCCAAAAACATACCAAACAAGAAGCTGAAACAGCTGCTGCATTCATGCAACTCCCAGCCAAATGCACCACTCAGCTCTTTTCAGTACAGCCATTTGAAGGTAGTTTAGCATCGGTCATAACCTCCTGCCAAAATGCCCATAAACTTCAACAGCATGAAGCAGCTCTAAAATTCAACTCTATATACACCAACATTTTGTTTCAAGGGACTTTCATATTATTTCAGAATTTCTTACTGGCATTACTTCACTACACTTACAGAAGATTTTATACCACATTTATGTTAGATATCTATACAATATACTCACATACATGAAGAGATACAAAAAAAACAAACATGACAGAGGCAAGTTATCACCAACTTAGATTTTATTCAGTCATGATGTACCAGAAAGGAACAAAATACACATTGGTATGTCTGACAAGAAGCTGTGGCTGTACAAAACTGGTGGCCTTTCACAGCAGTCACTGGTAACAGCAATGGGAAAAAAAGCTTGCATTTCATAAATGGAGACACCTCACATTTTAAATAGTAAAGAAAAATCCAACTCCAGGTTTATGTGAATGAGATTGTCCTGGCTGTTAAATATTCTGTAACTAGGATCAGTTATACTGACCCAGTTAAGTGAATCACTGCTGCATCTGGGTGAGTAATGGGAAAAATGTTCACAGTATTCATCCAGGAATTTCTGATTAATATCCAGGTATGGATTTTATTGCATGAAAAAAATGTAGTCGTCACTACTACAGTGATTGCCAGTCATTCAGGGCCTGTGCAGGGCAGCTGCTTTTTTGCATAATGAACACAATGTGGCTCTCTCGTCCATGATATGAGAATGCCTTGTATTTTTTTCAGTGAATACAAGGTCTTGTTTGGAAGAAATAGAGATTGTGACCACACCTCTCCACCGCGTCCAATCAGAAAACACCTTGTATTCCTTGAATAAAAATACCAGGGGTTCTCTGAATGTCAGCTGTGCCAAGCAAGCGACCCCCTGTGTCCACCAAGCTGTGGGACAAACCCTGGCGATCACTGCAGTAGTAACAACTACTAAAGTGAATCTCTGCTTCCACAGCAGTTCCACATTTATGAAACATGCATTGATCCATGCTGCGACAATTAATCCATACCTGAAGTTCAGCATTAATGAAGTGAGGGATGAAAAGGATAGTGTGCTGGCAAGTCTATTCTACACAAGATGCTACAGAAAGAAAAAAAATGAAACAAAAAAAGGTGTTAAGCGCCATTGATTTATTGCAGCGTTACCATTTTATCTAAGGAAGTGTATGTATGTATGTATATATATATATATATATATATATATATATATATATAGTCTATATCTCTCTCAAATTAAATTTGACAAAAAGATATGTGGCCTGTGTGAGGTGACTACAATCAATGAAGGCCAAAATGCATATTCACAGTTTTAACTTGGAATAAACCAATGCTGTATCCAGTAGATCTTGAAAATGTAAGAGTTTACACATTATGTACACATTTCATACACGATTACTAATTCAAGTATCTCATGAGGTCCTCGCACATCAGAATCGATTGCCACTTTGCCATGCAGAAATCTTTGTGACAGGCAGGGCTTTTTTATTCTGATTATCGGCAATAACTTAACTGTGGTCTTAGTTCTTGGCAATTAATTACATTGAAGAATAGAAAACACCATACATATTTTCTGATTTAATATACAATACTTAATATCCTGACAGCTCCGTTAGTCTTTTTTTTTTTAATTAATACAAAATACTTAAAACCATAAAACTGCTACTAACTGAAGCCACAGCGGTGCATCTGTGTTTTTTTTAAAAAGTGCTTAAGCACCACTATTCAATAATTATAGTAGGGGCTGATTTGCAATTCTTCAAAAAAGCTAAATAAAGCACTGTATACCCTGTGTGATATAGTGTTTTAAAAAAGAAAAAATACATAAAAAACACCATAGCTACAAGTCAGCATATGCCTAGGCTTTTGATCATTTGACCTACATTAGAGGGTAGCTGAAATGCATTCTCCAGCAAAGAGCACAATTTGGTTTTAAATCTGAATAGTAGTGCAATATTTGGATCTACCTTCAGGGAACAAATTCTAGATGTGGCTCACCTAGTAGAAACAGTAGGTGCAAGTGGGAGTAACTTAAGAAAAAGGGTGTGAATTTCCATCAAATGCCTAAACTCTTTATAGCATAACTTTAGTGTACTTTTAAAAAATGTACATAAAGGGGACTTTTTTTCCCATTGCAGAAGAGACCTATGTCTCTTCTGCAATAAAAGGCTTTACCTTTGTCCTTGAAAACTTGTTAAACAGGCATCTAACATGTGCAGAGATGATTGAAATGCATTAAATGCTTGAATGAAGCTATGCGTGTCTATACAGTACAAAGTTATAAGTGCCATTTTTTAACTACCACATTAGTAGACTTTAGTGGTCCATACGCGCATGGCTTGTGCAGATTAAATTTTTCATTGTATAAACTATTACAGTTTAGGCTTTATTGCTTGCTAACATATCAGACTCCTGCCTTTTCTTTTGTAGGCACCACGGGTCTGACTACATTTGCATAAAAAGGGTTCCTCCAGAAAATGTTGCATATATATAGAACAATAATAATAAAAAATTAAAAAAAAATTAAGTATATATGTATATGCACCTCTTAATATATACATAAAAATAAGTAGAAAAAAGAAAAACAAAAACGAACACTGATATCTGTATATACAAAAAAAACAAAAAAAAATACGTTGATACCCAAAATTGACCAAGACTTCAGGCTGTAAGCAAATGGTTGAGGTTCCAAGTTCCTGAGAAATTGGACAGTCAGGGTAGATGGCCATTGCCTGAACTTGTGTTTTTGCACAGCTTTGTTTACATCAAGTTAACCCCTTGTCAAGTATGCCTTCCAGCATACAAATGTCTTAGCTGGAACTGAACAGAGTCTCACTACATGAGTGCTCTGTGTCCATGGCAATTTGTCTAATTACCAGCACGACTACAACTGTTCAGCCACTCAAGACTTGTATAGTCCCAGTAACAGCCAAAGACTTTGATGCTAATGTATCAACTCATCTACGTTCAAGTTTAGTGAGGACAATACTCCCTAGACATTGAAATATATACAAAGTATGTACGATAGAAACTGCTAGCTGCACAAAGGAATTTTCAAGTTCTGCAATTAAACATTTACACCGTGAGATACTTATGTCAGAATTGGCCCCTGAGAACCATTATCTCATTTGTTTTCACAAAAAAAAAAATCTCATAAAAGTACTTGTGTGATCACTTTATGCAAGTAGCTGCATTCCTAGATAATAAATGAAAGCAGTAGTACCAAATAACCACAAGAGATTGACAAGCATCCAAATACAATATTTGGAGCTGGCCAAAACACACTTCAACATTTCAGATTCACTAACTTTTCTGACCTACAAATATCCATCTTATTACTACCCATGTAGAAATGACCCATTCAAAGACCAAATTTGAAAAAGGGAATGTTAATCAATATACATCTCCCTTACTAAACCATCTACTCCGGTGTTGTCACTGTAGAAAAAAAGTGCTATTCAGCTAAACAAATGGTGCAAATGTTTGTGGAAAAGTGCCAAAAAACAGACTAGGGGAACCTACAACAAAAGACTGAAGAGGGAACGAGACCCACTTAATCCAGTGCTAAGAGAAAGCTTTCCAACAAAGTTTGTCTGAATATCCCAAAGTGAAAACACCATCATAGCAAAAGCCATTCTGTCATCAAGTTTTAGTCCTGTGGAACGCTTCAGTTACTGGGTCGTTAAACTGTTAAACTGTGCAAACTCTAGAACAGCTTCTCCGACACCAAGGAAGTACACAACTTGTGCTATTCCGAAGAGAGGAGCAATGACCAAGGCACGACACCCTGATCCCTTCAGAAATGCAGATGGACCCTCTTTCACCCAAATGTTCCTGTAAAGAGAGGGAAAAATGAAACCAAATTAAGTAAAAAGTAATCCTCATGAGGAAGGTTTTGATCCTCCAGCTTTCTTGCTCGTAACTCTGTATGAGCTTTCTTTTACAAAGCTGGAGGGCATGTCAGTGGAATACAAGGGCTGTCATCAGCACCCTTGCAGTCCATTGAGAACTACAAGTCGGGGTAGCAAATGGGAGCAGGAGCCCGAAATTGCACCCACAATCCACTAATCAAAGGTGCAGTGCTCTGCAGGTTTCAGTGCAAACAAAAGAAATATGTGCATTTATTTTTTTTTTCACAAAAGTGAACTGAGACTTTAAATCCTTCTCATGTGTACAGTGTACACAAGGCACATTGGATATGGCAAATACCCGTGTGCATGTAATCTAATGCAAACAAGAATACATATAGCAAAAGGAGGAATATCACTGGAGAAGTCTAAAGGAAACCTTAACTGATAGAAATATGCAGGCTACCACTGCATGCCCCCTATCCCCCCCAAGGTCAGTGTCTGCAGACAAAAACTAGAGGCAGCCGAAAATCAAGAAGCATTACAAGGTCATCCATAGCATTGCATCCAACTTATATTTTTTCATTGAACTACTGACTTTTCTTGGCGCTGCAGGCTATAGACCAGGGGTAGGCAACCCCAAAGAGGTGGATATCTAACTGAACATGTTAGACATCAAAGATCACCGGGCACAAGGTCGCCTCCTCACACCTGATTTAAATCTCTAATTGCCGTACTAATGTGTCATAATTGTGTGCATTGCATGGCAATCGTGGGTTTAAATCAGGTGGTGAGAAGGCAACATATCGCCTCCTCACCACCTGTCAAAACACACACGGATCGCTTTGCAGAGGACCAGCAGTGTCTGCTGCACAAATTTAAAGTGGAGGGGTAGTAAAACCCTGCGGTTGAGTCAACATTTTACTGCCCCCAATCCATATCCCCTTCAGCTGCTTAGGCAGCAGCCAAAGGTGTAAACATGCCGCAGAAGGAATTACACCCCATGTTGCTTAAGGTGGGTGCTACCACCTGACGATCAGACCCATTCAAGTAAATGGGGCCACTCTGCAAGTGCCCCATAACTGCATGCTTCTGCAGGGTCCAAGGGATTAATGCAAGTGGTGAGCAAGCAACACAATGCTGCTTGTATAACACCTTGTTTGCTGTACTGCACAAGGTTGCAGGGCACTTGCAGAGCGGCCTGTTTTGCTTGAATGGGTCATGCTTGGCAGGTGCTACAGCCACAAACCATAACTGGGTGTAGGAGCCAGCACTACAAAGGAGACATCGGCTTATGCGGCTCTTGCTCCCCTACTACAGCTCCAACTTTACAAGTAGTCCCTCTGCATTGCACTCTGCTTGATGCTCTAGGATGGCAGGTCAGCAAGCCCTGACCGTGATCTACCAGTCACCTGGCCAAGATCTACTGGTAGATCACGATATGGTTGCTGACCCCTGCTATAGACAAATATAGACTGTTTATCATTTTAAAAACATTTTCCATAACTTTGGGTGAAGGTCTTCTATGTAAGCTATAGAAAAGGCAATAGAAAAAAGAAATATTTTTTCAGAAAGCACCCAGTTTTAAATTATGAACATATTTTCCTTACCTGGCACAATCTATTATCCCACTGTACATCTCTTCATTAGCTCCTTTATGCAAAGACTGAAGGCGTGTCTTTATTACTGAAAGGAAACATTGATAAAGTGATACACATGCTCAGAATAAAGCCAAGAAACCAAATCCTGCAACATGGATCAAGTTGAACAGTGTGTAAATATAAATGTACACAGACTCATAGATGGTATATTTTGCGGAGGCATGCACAATTAAAAATAGAAAGTGTACAGCTTGTCAAAGTCCAAAAAGGTGGCTTACCATCACAAGGATTGACAGACACAGCTGCAGTACAGCCAGCAATGCAGCCCGCAAAGAATGAATGATGGAAAGGCACTTTGCCATCTGGAGAAGACTGTCCCAGTTTATTTAAATTGGAAAACAATGGAAAGTAGATCATGGAGAAAGGAACATCCCTGTAATTGAGGGGAAAAAAATAAACATACATTAGTGTAAAAGATTAATTTACAATTTTTGTAAAAACTTATTTCCAACATAAGTGACAAAGATCCTGGCAATGTTTAAAGGAAACCTGTACTGAGAAAATATGTAGGCTGCCATTGCTTCTTTTAAGCATGTCAGTTGCATGGCTGTCATGTTGATTTTAAGTCCTTAACCATTTTTCTATTATACAAGTCCCTTCAAAATAAATTATTTTGGTTATTTCTAAATGATCAAAATGGAAAAGTTGGTATATGCAATTTGATTAGTGCAAGTTTGCCAGGTTAATTACTTATGTTCTGATAAATGACATTGACAATTTTACGTTGGCAGTTCTGGATATTTTGATTATGGTAATGCTGACCACTCACTAGCAAAGTTTAAAGCTGAAATCCGAGATAAGCAGATACTATCCATGTACCAGGTAGACATGTATACCCCCCACTTAAATCTTGGGGTACTTTTTGTCCTTTTTCCAAATCTATGCAGTAATCCAGTGTGTCTTTTCCACTGTGCAGGAGTTTCTGCTGCTGACAGTCCACAAAGAAGGCATGCTCTACTACAGATTACCTGGGAACTGGTGCTCTGGCCCAAATGCCAATGAAATGTAGCAATAATCTGATACAATGAAGCCGGCTACTTATTAACATCCATTGGAACAATTCTTTATTGGCTACATAGCAGTAACATGCTAATGTGTTTCAGTCGAAGCAGAAATGGCTCAAAAATCACATAAAAAAAAAAAAAAACGCAACACAGGTGCATTTTTGCCATGTTTTCCATTATTTCAAAAGGGAGGTGCGCAGTTGTTTTTTTTTACCGCACCAAAAGTGCAGCAAGCAGGACTTTGAACAAACACACTGGACCAGTGTAGAGAGTTCCATAGGAATACACGGTCACATGTTTTTCCGCCACTTTTTTTGTTTTGTTTTTAAAAACGCAACTGATCAGTGTGAAAGCAGCACTACACATGAGTAATGCAGCTCATAGACGGTTCGTTTTTGGCCGAATTTTCTTCCAAAAGAATAATTGGTCGATTAATTAGTGGGGCAATATCATCGGCCGATTTTCGCAGTTCCTCCTCATTTCTTTTATTGGTCATGATGTAAAATTTACGAAAAACGTTCGATTTTCGTCATCATTGGTGGCAACAGAACGACCGATGTTTCATTTTTCGGCTGAAAATTTGGCCAATAAGCGAACCGTCTATGGCCTGCATAAGGCTTCAGCTGAAACATATCCTTCTGTTACTGCTGTATCCTATGTAGACAATAATGATATGTTCCAATGGATGTTACAGAGTAGCTGGCATTGTATCAGAAGATAGTCACTGATGCTCTCTTTCCTTGGGCAGGATGATCAGTCTTCTATCCGCCATCCTGTAGTGAAGGACCTGCCAAGTCTCTGGACATGCTATTTGCAGTACAGTGGTGAGGTAAAAACTACTTTCACAAAGTAATATCTGCAACTGCAAAAGCATTTAGTGCACACAAAGTGGTATATATTTTGAGGCCTTTAAGGAATATATTCATCCAGTAATGAGGAAAAGCAAACCAAAATGGAAGGCAAATGATTACCAAAAACCAACGAGTCCGTACCAAATTCACCATTTTAAGGAGCAGTGACGACATAGTAACATGAGCTCTGTGTTACAGCCACCATTACCAGGGAGTGTCTACCAACTAAATGTATGTAGAAATTAGCTCTTTTTTCTTTGTTTGGTCTTTTAAAATGGGTAATTGAAAGAGTTTTGTTATGTCCAATAATTCAAAAAAACACCATGTCAGAAATTAAAGGCAGTCATGTGCACACTCCCTGCGTTCTCAAGGAGCAATTAGCTTGTCAATTATTATTTTGAACTACAGAGCAACTAGTCTTTATTTTGTGGAGATGACAGTGGGAGGGTTTCAGTAACTTAGTAAAAGATAATTGGACAATGCTGACACCATTCAGTCCTCAAAAATGCAGCACGTTAACCTGCAAGATGATTTTTTGCACAACAGCATTTCTGGTACATCAAAAGGTATTTATCTGTACTTGCTGGGTCTTTAACCCTTTTGCTACAACTGAAGTATATCACACTTTGGCAACATCAGGTTTTACATACTCCTGGTTGCTGACCTGGAGGGGCTTTTAAAGCATTGCCAATGGAAAATTTAGGGTACCAAAGTTAGTCTTTGACATGTGCAGTTTAAGGGTTGATATGTTTGGTATCTATTTACTCTGTAGCTGGGTTCACACCAGTGTGCTGCAGTGCCTATTTTTACATTAATATTCATTTTCATGAATTATATGAACCATGTCTGATTTCACTTGTAAGGAAAATAAAGTGCATGGTTATGGTCTTAAAAACAGTTTGTTAACCTATAAATCACCTTTCCAAAAACCATTATCAATGGATTCCAGATTCTCTAATATTTTAAAAGAAGCCCTTAGCTTTTAAACGGTTGCTTTATTTTCAAGGCATACCTGTACGCCATCTGCAGCCTCTCCCCAGCTGTCTGAAAAACTTTGAAGGGGCGACCCTGACTCATTGCCCCATCAGCTCAATAACAAGCGCTCTGTCTTGTCTAAAGGATAAGTTCCTTTTTACAAAAAACAAGAGCACTTTTTTTTTTCACCTGCAAAAAATGTACATCTTCCTATTTTTGGTTGCAGGAGCCCGTAAACCACTGAACCAGCAATCAGCAGATTGCCATGCAGGTCTCCTGCAGACCTGTCCGTGTATCTGCTTGCCCGTATGGGATTCATGGGCAAGCAGATATACTGCGAGGAAGAATCAATGAACTACCACAATGCTCCACAGTGCCGTGGTAGTTCACTGAAAACTGCTGACAGCTGCAAAGGCTGCCGGGACTTCTAGTTTATTCATTTACTGTACCCACAGTGAATGAATGATGCAGCCAGGCAGGGCACCGCACAGCTGCATTTTTTTTTTTTTTTTTTTTTTTAACTGTGACAGCTAGTGGGGAGGAGAAGATCCCCCTCTATCTGTCACAACGGAAGTGGGGGTTGGTCCATTCGTAACATGCTATACCATGAATATTGGTGTAACAGTTACGAAAGTGAACTGATCCTTTAAAGCCTGCACATGCGTAGTGCACGCTCTGTCACACAATGCTAAGCCCAGCTGAAATGTAAAGGTAATATAAAGGACATTGGGTGTTTGGAATGAAACCTTTTTCTCCTTATGTTAAGCACTAGCCAAAGAAGGATGACATTTAGGTTTAAGAATAGGCAGATACAAAAAAGAAACAACATTTTGGAAGCTGTACTCTAAATAGGCAGAGAGCAAAGGACTAGTTACTAGACTTGCCTGCGGTCTCAATGCAGTGGATCTGATCCCATTACAGATCTTACCATGCCGTGTTCTGCACTGTTTCTCTGTGTGGGGGCAGCCATTTTGGCAGACGCAGGGCTTTGCATCCTCATGTCAGATCTCCAAGCAAGGAGAACAGTGAGTAGCACAGCAGTGACATTACCTCAGCCACATTACTTTAAATCTCCTGAAATTAGGGAGATCTGGAGGGATAAAAAAAATTCTATAAATATATATATATATATATATATATAGTTCTAAAACAAACCAAAATGTCGCTTTTTCTTTCTTAAGTATTATATAGCATTTGTGTGAAATAAAATTAGAGTGTATCCACTCCCCCCCCCCCGCAAAAAAAAAATTGTGTTTCGAAAACCACTGCACAAACACCATGTGGCATAAGAATTTAAAACACCCAGTATTCTATTCACTAGGGCCTCTGCTGTTTGGAGGTTCCAAGTAATTTTCTATAAAAAAAATAAAATACTGATTTTTACAAGAATCCAGTTTAATCTACTTAAATACTGTAACTACTTACTTTTTAGTATCACCTCAATCTAGCTTTTAAAAATCTGTAATCCTCAGTACATCCCGGAAGTGGGAGAGGAAGAAGCGGTCACTAAGGTTTATTGCATTTGTAAACCTAACAAATGGAGCTTGCTGACTGGAGGAGAGCACAGATGGCCTGCTGCGGCTTCCATCTCATCAAGTTACAGCCTTGACTAAGCTGCACTGTTTTAACTGAACAATAAATAGGCAATACCTGGCTATGGTGTCTGTATTACAGAATCACATAGTTTAAGGAAAACAAACCCACAACTGTTTCAACAATCTTGGATTGTTAGTTGGATGGTAAGGCCATTACTTCCAGCTGTTAAACATACCTCAATAAAGTTGCACCTAGTCCCTTGTAAAGACCTTTAACGCCTTCATTACGGAAAAGTTCAGCAGCAATTTGTGAAGCAGACATCTTTTGAGCTACTAAAGTAGGTCCAACATTGTATGCTCTTGATAGTACAGGAATGGCATTTAAATGTTTTGTGCCATGAATAACGCTCTGTATCCCTGTAGCAGACTTCTGACAAGATGCTGGAAAACAAGCCAGAACACATTAGTCCTGTAATCTGAAGACCAACATGTACAGCAAGATGCATAGGATTACAGATCATAATACAAAAAGATATTCGGGAATAAAACAAGTACCACACCATGATCAAGCATAATAAACACAATGCAAATTAGATAATATAAGGTACCATATTTTTCTCTCCATAAGACGCACTTTTTTCCCCCCAAAAAATGGGGGAAAATGTCTGTGCTTCTTATGGAGCGAATATGGAGTGGCTGGACCGGAATTCCTGCCGCTGCCGCGTTAGAATACCGGGCCGGCCACTCAGCTCTTCTGTGCCCCTCGGTCCTACCTGTTTCCCGGTCCATCGCTGTCCTCACCGTCTTCTCTTCCCAGCACCAGCATCTTTAGTATGCGCACCCAGCTGTGAGCTTGTGGCTTCACAGCCGGGTGCCCACTGCACATGCGCAAGAAGTGCTGAGCTTTGTGAATGGTCCGGCGGTCTTCTGGGACCTGTCATGTGTCCCGGAAGACAAGGAGGGAGGACAACTCTGCGGAAGTGGAAGTGGGTACCTGTCATATTTGGGTACCCGCTCCCCCTCCCCAGTCTCTAGTCATCCCCTGTACTGTGTCCGCAGTCTCTGGTCATCCCCTGTACTGTGTCTGCAGTCTCTGGTCATCCCCTGTACTGTGCCTGCAGTCTCTGATCATCCCCGCTACGGAGTCCGCAGTCTCTGGTCATCCCCGCTACGGAGTCCGCAGTCTCTGGTCATCCCCGCTACGGAGTCCGCAGTCTCTGGTCATCCCCGCTACGGAGTCCGCAGTCTCTGGTCATCCCCGCTACGGAGTCCGCAGTCTCTGGTCATCCCCGCTACGGAGTCTGCAGTCTCTGGTCATCCCGGCTACCGTGTCCGCAGTCTCTGGTCATCCTCGCTACCGTGTCCGCAGTCTCTGATCATCCCCGCTACCGGGTCCGCAGTCTCTGATCATCCCCGCTACCGTGTCCGCAGTCTCTGGTCATCCCCGCTTCGGTGTCCGCAGTCTCTGGTCATCCCCGCTACCGTGTCCGCAGTCTCTGGTCATCCCCTCTTCGGTGTCCGCAGTCTCTGGTCATCCCCGCTACCGTGTCCGCAGTCTCTGGTCATCCCCGCTACCGTGTCCGCAGTCTCTGGTCATTCCCGCTTCGGTGTCCGCAGTCTCTGGTCATCCCCGCTACCGTGTCCGCAGTCTCTGGTCATCCCCTCTTTGGTGTCCGCAGTCTCTGGTCATCCCCGCTACCGTGTCCGCAGTCTCTGGTCATCCCCGCTACCGTGTCCGCAGTCTCTGGTCATCCCCTCTTCGGTGTCAGCAGTCTCTGGTCATCCCCGCTACTGTGTCCGCAGTCTCTGGTCATCCCCTGTACTATATCTGCAGTCTCTGGTCATCTCCTGTACTATGTCCGCAGTCTCTGGTCATCTCCTGTACTATGTCCGCAGTCTCTGGTCATCTCCTGTACTATGTCTGCAGTCCATTGGTTCAGATTTTTTTTTTTCTTGTTTTCCTCCTCTAAAACCTAGGTGTGTCTTATGGAGCAAAAATACGGTAGTTTTTCCAAACTGGTTAAAAAAACAAAAAACAACCTCTTACCTAGTCTCCCAGCATCTTGGAGCTGAATCTTCAGCATTTCCATAGGGGTAGTGATAATAACCTGGCATGTCCCAGCACCACATCCTGCCAGCATTTCTTTGAACAACGTCAGTTTTTTGCTATTAAAATACACATACAGTACATGTTTAATCATATTCATAAGCATACTTTCTATCATACCAATAAAGTCGTAAGAAAGTATCACACAAGGAAAAGTTTATCTGGAGATACTATTTTTACCCTGGGAAGTTTAATCTAAAAGCTCTTAACAGATGGACACAGAGTCCGATTTCCCAGGGTGACGAATAACTTGACAAGTTCAACTGATAGGTGGCCATCAAATACCTTAGGATGTAGGTCACAGACAGGTTTGTTAGTCTTTAAAGCTACATTATATCAAACATGATTTTACGAAGAAATTAGTATGTTGCAATATGTCTGCTTTGCTGTACAGCTGGGGAAATGCATTATAAATTGTAAGTTCACCTTTAATATGTACATTATATGCTCAATTTTCAATATTTTCATCTGTTTAATGATGCATGCTTTAGGTATGTACTATCTTCTTTGATTCAGTAATGATCTAGGCACATTTAAGGAATAATAAATAACTCCCCTGCAGGCAACAATTCTCCAGGTGTGAAAGTATTCTGCCTTATAGCAGACTGTGCATACTATGAATAATAGGCTAGCACAATCATGCTGCTTTCCAGTAGTCACTTGTTGACACAGGAGCTTTGAATGTATGGACAGGCCTACTGTATGTCAACCAATTAAGTCTGGGAGAAAAATATCTTAATCAACAAAATTCACTTATTCTGAACATTCTCTACTTTGGTAATTTGCGCTTATTCACTGTGAGCAGGCAGGTTTTTTACTGCAGATGAAACTTTTAGATGCAATTAGATGCAACTATCTGCCTGCTCGTAGCATTTCCAGTCCTGTAAATTGAGCTATGCAGCTCAACTTACAGCGCTGACCTAATCCCTATGTGCTGGGAAGACTAGCTTCTGCGCAGGAGTGACGTCATCCCACGCTGGCCAATGAAGATGGCTGAAAACAGAAGATGCCAGGTAGGTATAGGGACTTTTTGGGGAGAGGTGAGCATAGCTCCCTTTAGTTCCAGTTTAATGATTCAACCACTGTAACAGTTCAATAGAGACATTTCCAGCTCCAGTTAAAGATATGAGGCTCAATTAATCTTTAAAGTGGTTATAAAGGCAGAAGGTTTTTTTTACCTTAATGCATTCTATGCATTAAAGCAAAAAAGCCTTCTGTATTCAGCTCTTCACCCAGTCCCCACCTAAAACACTTACTTGAGCCTGATCTCAACCCAGTGCTGTTCAGTGGCTCTCTCCTCTCTCATGACATGGAGGCAGCAGCAGGAGCCACTGGCTCTTACTGCAGTCACTCACAGCCAGGGTGTAGGGAGCAGGAGGTGGGGTAGAGCCACACTGAGTGTCAATGGACACAGAGCCTAGCTTTGGGATCAAGTCCGCACAAGTGCCCACATTGCAGGCAGCTTGTTATGGGGGCAATCAGAAGGTGGGAGGAGCAAGGCATGCCAGTGGGGGATCCAAGACTGTTCTGTGCAAAACCATTGCACATAGTAGGCAAGTATGACATGTTATTTTAAAAAAATAATTTACAATCAATTTAAAAACACAAGGATAATTTTTGCCATGTGACTGTAAATTAGCAAAACTCAAACTGTTAACAGACGTCCCTTTGTACAAATAAGCATTCATGTGAATTCAGCCTATGGTATTAAACAAAATGTTTTAAAGACTATGGTTGTTTTCATGCTGCCATTACTAAAACCCAGCTACCCCGATTTTTTTTTTCTGGACTTTTTTTCCAGCCAAATTGAAAATTTTATTATTATTGTTAATTATTAGAACATGAGTCTGTGGGGCCTAATTCTGCTGCCAGCAATGCACTTCAGGACTCCTGAAGGTCCCAGACTTTTATTTTAAGCAGAAAATTAATATTAGGAGTTCACCCTATAGTAATAGGGCCACTAATCCAAACAGCATGCAAGTCTACCATACTAAAGGTTTCATAAACAGATTTCCAATGCACAGACGTACCCATTTTTTGCCAAGTGGTATCTGAAGAAGTCATTAGCAGCCAGTTTAATAGCCTTCTCTGGAGTTACAAGAGTTAAATTCACAGCAGCGCCTGAAAAGAACAAAGTTTTGTTCAGGATTTTTGAGTAATGTAATTTCCATTAAAAAACGTTGTGGCATGAATACAGTATAACAGACGCTACAAGGGAAACAATATTTGAACCGCTATTCACATGGATAAAACATCTGAGTAAGACAGAAAAAAAACAGGAGCGCTTTTGGCTATGTCATAACTTAATATAAAATGTCAGTCATTTCAAAGTACTTATCTACAGCTCAAGGAGGGCCAGTATTTTCACTTTACTCTTAATCTATATCTACACTGTTTAATAAGTGTTTTGGAACATGTCCTTGTGCAAGGTAATATAACTGCACATGTACAGCTTACAATGGTCAGCTAAAAGTCTATTTATTACAGTTATGTACATGTAAGTCCGTTTAGGAGGTCACAAAGCAGCTCAGAGTGCAGTATGTGCATCGGTTTATAAGTTATTAAAAATGCATCTGCAAGATAGTACACAGCATGACATGTATATGGTCAGCTGTTACAGAAGTCACATACAAGCCTTCATCTTCATCTGTACATATTTTGCAGAAATACAAGAAACCATACTTTCGAGCAGTGAAATAATAGGACAGTACACAGGTAGAGGTAAGCAGGAAAACAGCAGAATGCAACACAAAGTAGAGATCATGCATAAGCATTTTAAAATAAACTCTAAAAAAGACAGTCATTGAATTTCCGTAAAGAAAAAAAAAAAAAAGAAAAAGAAAAAGGATACATTTACACAGATCCAAATTATGTATTTAGAATAAACCCACTAAAACTTTACCTTATATGTACCGTTGGCAGTGTTAAAAGGGCTTCACAAGCTTGCCTTTACAAAGGTTATCAAAATTCCCTATTTTATTAAACTTTATTCACTCACCACATCTTCAATTTGCCTTCACTGCAGCTTATAAACTTAAAGCAGAGCTCCACCCAAAAGGGGAAGTTCCGCTTTAAGCCCTTGTCCCCTGCTCTCCGTTAAAGATTGGCACCTTTGGGGAGCGGGTACACGAATTTAACAGGTACCCACTCCCACTGTGATCGGAAGCGGAAGTTGTCCTCCCCCCTCCCTCCCTGTAGTCTTTTGGGACACGTGACAGGTCCCAGAAGACTACAGGACCATTCACAAAGCGCAGTGCTACTCGTACATGCACAGTAGGCACCTAGCTGTGAATCCGCAAACTGTCACAGCCAGGTGACCACACTGAAGATGCCGGCGCTGGGGAAGAAGACGGCCGATGAAAATAGCCGTGGTAAGGACACTGCTGGACCGACGGACAGGTAAGTGTCTGTAATTTAAAAGTCAGTAGCTAGTTTTTGTAGCTGCTGACTTTTTTTTTTAAATCAACTGGAACTCCGCTTTAATGCTTCACTAGGGCTGTTTTCATAAAAATAATTTTTGCCGGTCCCTGCATTGGTCAGTAGTTTTCTATGCCCTATAAATGATACTGTTAGTTCCTCAATAAAACAGAATTTTAGGAAGTTGGCAAACTGCGAAGTGTCAGTGTCTTACTTCCACGTGCACGTATTCTCATATTAATTTGGCTCACTGGTAGATCACGGTAAATGGTCTGTAAGTGACCGAGTCCAAGACAATACCTAGTGTAAATGTGCTACAATTAATCAAGATCTTACTTTTGCCTCCACTCATCTGTAGATTTCTCACATGCTGCACCAATTCTGTAGAATTATCAGGTTTTCTTAAGCTGACCCATTCACTACTACAGTTTTGTTCAAAACTTCTCCGTTCAAGAATGTTTGTTCAAAATTTGAATCTCAGTGAAGAGAAATTTCAAGAGCTGGATGGAAAATTTTTCCTTGAACAAACAAGCTTTCGAATGTCATTCAAATCGGATGTAGATGTAATGAGAATTTTAAGAATTCTCATACAAGTGGTTTTGTACAAAATGGTCATTTGAAGATCTACTAGGGTATGCTTTTCACCACTACATCTTGGCCTCCATCACCAGGTTCTTCCCTACCAGTGCTATCCTCTTACATTAACATACGAACCCTACTGCAATTGATTTCATAGAATCATTGTTAACGCTATTCACCATTTAAAATTTGGCATAACTGGTCTTTGTGTAAAAAGGGTTTGCCCTTCATATAGCACAAACCCCATATCAACCCCCCATCACTGGGGCGCTCTCATAATTTGTATCTTTACTACGTTAAAAATCCTTGTAAGTTTATAATTTGTGCCCTATGTCCCAATATATAGGCACAATGTAAAAGCCCTAACATTTAAGTTTATTGAGCTTTATTGAATGGTGTCTCTGCTGCAGTAGAATACCAATTATACTGCATTTAAACACGGTTCTTTCTTAACACTGCCAACAGTATACTTAAGTTTAGTCAAAGAGGGTTCCTAATCATTTTTACTTTACTAAAGAATGCTTCTCAAACGGATGTCTGCAGAATATTAGAAAAAAAACTAAACATGGACGGTATCCATGCTAGGTCTTTCAATGAACTGTCTTACAGAAGGGAAAACTATACACAGAAGAAAAGCAACAGGACACAGAAAGCCTAACTTTTACAAAAAAGGTGTAAAAATCCTCAAAATTAAAGGGGAAAGTAAAAACAGAAAAGTTTTTCCTAATTACAATTGTAGTACTGTAAGACCCATTTTATTGATCCATCGTGGCTTCGCCACATCGGCTAGCCCTCAAATTCCACGGCGACAGCTCTGCAATATGAAAAAAACAGATGCAACAAACAACATTCTACACAACAATCTGGCATGTGAAAATAAAATGCTACTTGTATATGAACCATGGAATTTGATCCAACAAATGAAATTAAAAAGGAGGGACACAATGAAAATATGATATTTGATAAGAATATCTGGCAATTGTCCCTACTAAAAATATTCAGTTGAGTGTCTTTACAGTACCAGGTTTATCATCTACTGTATATATAAATTTGTAGCTGTGATGTTCTGGCTAGATCATATATACAGCTACTATGCATTCCAAAATGGGCCTCAAAATGTAATAAGGGGAAAATACACTTTAGCAACAAATAAGCAGAAATATTACATTGTATTATTAAGCAGCATGTTTAACAAGAACAGGCTTCTCTTAAAGCAACATACATGAACAGAAATCAGGATGCACTAGTAAAAAATTATGCTCTGCAGCTAGCAAACCTATATGTATTCAGTTTGTCACACAACTGAAAATGTAGCACCAGCTAGTAAGTCATCCAAAACAACTAACTAAAAGTGCCCTTTTTTGGCAAATCCAATTACTATGGAGTTGAGTATCTGATGAATAAATTACTGGACAAAATTTTTCTGGAACACATACCTCTATACATCCCGAAACAACCTTCCGATCTAACAGTCTTTGCCAAACAGTCCCATCTGAAAAGAAAGAAGCCATAAGATAAAAGAATCTTAATAAAATTTGAAGAATATTTCTAGCATGTTTAGATACAATGCTACAAGCTACCCTGGCAACTGAAGTAAAAAAAAAAAATCTATCCCATCCCAATCCCACTTACATGTTTCTGTAGACATGCTGGCCTTTCCTTTGGTTTTGAAGGCGAGTTTTGGTCAGGTCAACTGGAAAAACACAAGTCACTCCAATGATTCCGGCAATTCCACCGTTGATGAGCTTGGCAGGCAAACTGAGGAGGGAAAAAGTAGAATAAAATACTGCCTAGAAGCTCTATAATATTACACTTCAGAAGTCTGAAGACCATAAACATCCTCATTTGGAAAGCCTACCAGAAGCAGATATTAAAAATTCTGTTTCTGAATAGTGGGCTAAAGGTTTTGGTTTTTACCAAAGTTAAAATAAATATAGTTATAAAATTAATTAAAGATGCCTAAAATCTGAAAAGGTCATACTGAGAGCATTTAAAAACAGTTAATCAAAAATAAGTTACTTCATATGTTACTTTATCACCCAGCCTTAAATTTTTTAATTGAAAAGCAAATGATCCAAGTAAAGTGTTTGGTGGTCAATTACCTAATCTGCTTCTCAGCCATTTTCAAGTGTTTTTCTTCTTTCAAAGATCTATTTGGTCACAAACGCACAAGCTTGTTCCTGCACGGAATCCCAACTGAGCTCTGCAAAGAGAAGGCACAGTTTAAAGCATATCAGCTGTGTCTAAATATACCCCTGGCACACACTCCCTTGTAAAAAAGATGAGCTCAATGAACTCGAGTGACTCACTTACAGCTCACTGCACACACAACTAAACACTGGGCAATTTAACTAATACTTTCAACCAAAACAGCAACTTGCATCACCCAGCTTAGAAGAGAAAGGCTCATGTGCTTTGCCAGCTACAAAATAAAATATTCTAAAGATTTGGCATTTACTGTGAACAGCAGTAGGGATTAATGGCTTGGGCTGACTAACTGAGATGCACGAAGGTTTGAGTATAAATGTGCAATTGACGTTTGGCTGCCCCAATGTCATAGTAAACTTAAAGTAAATCTTCTAAAATCTGCTTGAAATCAAAGGGTCAGAACTAGTGAACAATGTTTTAGATTTTAGCCAAAATAAATACACCAAAGACAAGATGTTCCTATGGATTTACAATATTATTTACAGTGGGTAAAGAATCCCCCCCAATATTCACATTTTGTTGCTTTGTAGCCTGAAATGTAGACAGACCGTTTTTGTTTTATCCAGCTGTTTTTAACACCAACATGTCAGAAAAAAAATTCAAAATTCAAAAACAGAATCACTGGGTTGGAGTTGGAGAAAGGATCACTGCCCTCCTAAAAATGGCTTTTAGACCCAATCAGGTGTAGCTAATCGCCTTCTTTCTCAATGGCACACACAGCCATCTGATCTTCAACTGTGATCAACTGTGGTCATTTTGATTATCTCAGCATGAAAAAAAACCCCCAATACAAACAAACAAATAAAAAAAAAAACGCTTTCCTGGAGCATTTCAACTGAAGCAAACCAACTATGGGTGCCAAGGCACTGTCAAAAGATCTCCGGGATGTGGACAGGCACAAGTCAGGAGATGGACACACACATATTTCAAAGGATCAATCAATGCCTAGAATTGTAATGAAGTCTATTAAGTGAAATGTATTTTCTATGCCTCTCTGTCCCTCTCCTCATTCGCAGTTTCACTGTATTAGTCTGTTCTCTCCAGTTTCTTTAAGAATTGCTGTAATCTATCAGCCTCCTGGACTGGTATCAAGCTTCCTTGATGACTTCTCTGCCTGGCTGCCTTACTTTCTCTCTTCTGAAATTCCCACTATCATTCTTGGTGACTTCAACATCCCTGTTAATCTTAACACTCCTGCTACCTCTAAACTTCTGTGCCTAACCACTTCTTTTGACCTAAAACAATGGACACATGCTACTCACTGGTAGCTGCCTCGTCTTTGTATTCTCCTACCTACTGTATGCACTCCTTGCAACCTCACCAACTTTCCTTTTCCTCTCTCTGATCACTCCCTTATTAGCTTCACTCTTTCCTTGGCTTCCTCCTCCTTGTCTTACAATTTCCAAACAGTTACCAGTAGAAACCTTCGTTGTCTTAACCCTTAACTTCTTTTTTTGGCAACTTTTTTCGATTGTCTCTGACAAAATCTCAGCCCTGTCCTGCCCCAACCTGGCCACTTCTGCCTACAATAGTTCACGGTCATCCACCCTGGACACATTGGCCTCCCTCACTACACACAGAATCAGGCCTCGATCACTACAGCCCTGGCAAACAGACAATACCAGATGCCTCAAAAAACATAGCCTTGCTCTGGAGCGTTTATGGCGCAAGATTAAGACCCAGCAAGACTTCGACGAATATAAATCTGCCCTTCTAAAATACAATTCTTGTCTCCATACTGCCAAACAGACCTATTTTATCACTCTCATTAACACCCTCTCACGCAATCCCTGTCAACTCTTTTCTACCTTTAACTCTCTACTTCGTCCTTCTTTACCTCCACCCACTAACTCACTCACTGCTCAGGAGATCACTTCAAAAATTAGATTGATACAATTCGTGACGAGATCTCCACTGTACAGATATCTCCCTCACCCTACACTCCTTGTACACCTACACAATCTATACTTCCCTTGTTTAACCCAGCTATTATAGAAAAGCCTCACTGGACCCCACCAATCTTGACCCATCTTCTTACTCCCTTTTGCCTCCAAACTCCTTGAATGTCTAGTCTACAAACGGCTGAGCTGCCACCTTACTGAAAATAACCTTCTAGGTCCCCTTCAGTTTGGATTTCGCCCACAACATTCCACAGAAACTGCTCCTAAAAACTCACAAACGACTTACTAACCACTAAAACCAACGGTCACTATTCCGTACTCTTGCTCTTGGACCTCTCCGCTGCCTTTGACACAGTTGACCACCCCCTCCTCCTCAAAACAAACTATTTACTTGGTCTCCATGACTGTACTCTCCGTTGGTTCGAATCTTACCTATCTCACTGCACCTTCAGTGTCACCTACAACTCTACCTCCTCCTCTTACTGTCGGGGTCCCCCAAGGTTCTGTCCTTGGACCTCTCCTATTCTCAATCTACACCTCTTCTTTGGGTCAGCTGATAGCTTCCCATGGTTTCCAATACCAATTCTATTCTGATGACACACAAGTCCATCTCTCTACTCCTCAGCTCACCCCATCAGTTTCCTCACACATCGCCGATTTACTAACAGACATATCAGACAGGATGTCACACCACTTCCTAAAACTCAATCTATCCAAAACTGAGCTTATAATATTTCCTCCCCCACATGCCTCTTCCCCTGCTTTCTCGGTCAGAATCAATAGCACCACTATCAACCCATCCCTGCATGCCAGGGTACTAGGTGTAACCCTGGATTCTAAACTATCCTTTCAGGCCCACATCCAATCCCTGTCCAAATCATGCTGCTTCAACCTCTGCAACATTTCCAGAATACGCCCCTTTTTAACCAATGATACCACAAAGCTCCTAATTCACTTCCTAGTTATGTCTCGCCTTGATTACTGCAACTCCCTCCTCATTGGCTTACCTTTACATAGGCTACCCCCCTCCAGTCCATCATGAACACTGCAGCCAGGTTCATCCACCTTACCAACCGTTCAGTGTCTGATACTCCTCTCTGCCAATCCCTCCACTGGCTTCCACTCACCCAACGAATAAAATTCAAAATACTAACAACAACTTACAAAGCCATCTGCAACTCTGCCCCCAGCTACATCACCAACCTGGTCTCAAAATTTCAACCAAACCGCTCTCTTCGATCCTCCCAAGACCTTCTGCTCTCTAGTTCCCGTGTCACTTCCTCCCATGCTTGCCTCCAGGACTTCTCCCATCCTATGGAACTCCCTACCCCAATCTCTCCAGCTGTCTCTGAATCTATCCACTTTTAGACGATCCCTGAAAACCTCTCTTTAAAGAAGCCTATCCTGCTTCTACCTAGTAAACTGCCATTTATTTCCTCCATCAGCTCATCCCCCACAGCTATTACCTTTTGTATCACTCAACCCTTCCTCTTAGATTGTAAACTGTAACGAGCAGGGCCCTCCGTTTCCTCTTGTACCAAATTATATTGTAACTGTAATGTCTACCTTCATTTTGTAAAGCACTGCGCAAACTGTTAGCACTATATAAATCCTGTATAATAGTAATAATAATAATGCCCACTGTGTGTAAAACTATATATAATATGTGTGTTTTTATACATATATAAAACACACACACACTATATATATATATATATATATATATATATATATATAAAAATATACACACACACGATATCTATCTACACATACAGCGATACAGAGAAAAAAAAAAAAGCACATTGACTAAAGTGTCTGAGCCATGTTATTGTATTTGTTTGATCAACCATAATAAATCACACGCTCGGTTGATAATACTACCCCAACAAATGGATTTCCACTGAACCCACAATGAAAAGGAAACAGCATAAACTGCATGCAAGGCTAAATAGTGCTATAAGCACTACGTGCACAAATAATCATAATAATACTACACTATTCACAAAGCTGTAAAGCTGCACAGTATCCCTGTACTAAACTTTACAGCTCCTTTTTTGGAACAAACATACAGCTGTAAACATAAAACTCATCTTTACGCTCACCCAAACCCTTTTCCTTGTAATTCCAAATCCTATTGAGGAGATTTACCTCACTTCCTGTTCCATACATATATCAGGAAACAAGAGCTAATTCCACATTTGACAAATGTCACAGAAATAGTCCCCATTGGAAGAATCCTAATAACGTCCTGCTACATTGACAAGTACAACAGATTTTCTGTCTGGATAACATCAGTCACCAGATATACAGAGTAAATTCTCTTGAATATGATAGTGAATAACACCAACCATCTCATTACAGTAGCATCTAAAAGTTGATGGGTCATATTAAGCAGCCAGTGAACATGTCCCTGAAGTGGATATCTTGAAAGCAGAGAAAAAAAAAAAAAGGGAAGGACAAGTGTAAGGATTTGAGCAAATTTGGCAAGAGCCGCATATGGCCCTTTGCTTGCCTTTGCTTGCCTTTATCTGGCCTTTGGGGCACTATTCTATTTGATGCAAGGCACCATTTCTTCCACTGGCACCGAAGATGGAACACAATTCCTCCCATTGATACAAACAACGGGGTACTATTCCTAGCACTGACACTGACACCAGAGATGGGGAACTAATTCCCTCACTGACAACAATGATTTTTTTTTTTACTCCCACTGACCACTAAACCTATAGCACGGTTACTTGATTTTAACTGTCAGGAATGGACTTGCCAATAACGGTGGGACTCACCTGCCTTGTGGGCTGCAGTACCAGGGCTGGCCAGCGGGTGCTCTCAGCAATCAGAGACTCACCCCTGCAGTCAGCCAAAACACCTGAAGCCGATTGCAGGGGTTGTATTTAAGGTATGGCCAGACTCACAGTCAGGGCCTTGGTGTGTGTTTTTCCATGGGCCCCTGTATCTTGTAACCTGCATTCCTGGTCCTGTTTCTGCCTGACCTGTTGCTGACCCTGCCTGATCCTGACCTCTGCTGACTTCTCCTGTTTGATCCCTGGCTTGTGACCCTGACCATTCTCTCCGCATGCTCCTTCTGTACCTACCTGCCCGATAGTTATCGACCCGGCCTGCCTGACTACGTTGTGCTCTATATGTGTATGTACCTGTGTATCTATATCAGTTTAGGTTTGGGTTTGTTTCACCTTGTTGTATGTATTTGTTTTAGCTTGGGGTTTGGTGCACTGCGTTTATATTTGTATTGTTAGTCTCAATAAATTATATTATATACTATATCTGAAGCCTACGTTTCCCTGTGTCAGTCCACACACTTCTGGTCACACCTGCATCCCTGACATTAACCTTCTCCACTACAAAAGCCAGAAAAAATGTTTTGCAGGAGTTACACTTCTATGCCTTCTTGAGGATTTACCATAAGATCCTTAAATTAGTAACTCAAACTGAAAATATGACAAAATATTTAAAACCACCTTGTGTAGATACCTAGAGAAAAAAAAACAAACAAAAAACAGAAAATTTAAAGGAACAAAACCTACCAGACCTGATCAATTATTATTGCATGTTGATTAGGACAAAGTTCAGCATAGGTATAGACTATGTAACTGGGGTAACCTAATGACTATTGTGAAATTTCTATTGCAACACGTTTACCACAACAAAACTGAACTATTGTTTCTTCATCATTTCTATATAATAAAATGTCAGCAGAGGGGCAATGAATGGAAAGGCTAAATAAACACCAAATTCCTTTTATAAATATCTGTTCCTATCCTTTTCGAACAAGCATATATGCAAGGGTAGTTTATACATTGTCTGGTTATAACCTATTTTACGGAACACCTGCAAAGACCAGTTAGCAAAGCACAGAAAAGTAACAGGTTTCGTAGACTTGTGCCACTCTCCCACCCCTCTCATTTCTAACCTTTTGACTTCAATACACTGGTTGCACCCAAGTTTTCTATTTGGTAAGCATCAAAAATATCTCTCCTCTTGCCCATCCATTTACAGAACTCTCCCTCTGTCAGCCTGACAGTTTTTACCCATCTCAATAGAAAGATGGATTCTGTAATGTCACTGCCTGGGCTAAAAATGGAATGATTTCTGAAGGAAAATGCAAAGTGAAAGTAAAGGTATTTCCATGTATTTGCTTAGAAAATGAATTAAAAAAATAAATAAAGAATGAATGTTTTCTACTAAAAAGTTGCCAAGTGGTCCATAACACAGAAGCAACCACACTAGACAGTTTTTTGCATGAAGAGGCCCTTTAAAATGTTTTACCACTGGTATGAAAGCAACTGCATAATTCAGCGCTAAATACCTGCTTGGGGTCCATTAAAACATTTTCTTTAGTTAACTGCAAGCAACATTCATTTCTAAAATTCACTACTCTTCTGATGTTATCACTGTTTCCTGGAAACAAAGACCTCATTTCTGCCACTCTGAAGGATTTCAGACATGCAGCTGTGACTCAGCTTCCACTTATCAGCATAAACCAGTTGTTCTTCCTGCCACTGACTAGTCAAATTGTTTAATGATCTTCTTATGCATTATCTGAATTTAGAACAATGGAAGAGCACTTTGTAGGTCTGCCACTTTAAGAAACTCTTGCTGTGCTTGTTGGGGTGACTTAACAAGATCTCCCCAGATCAGCCAGATTCCCCCCCCCCCCCTTCCAATGTGATTGAGTATGGGGTACATAGTATCTCTGCTCCTTAATCAGCTTAATCTACACAAAATACAACATGCAAAATGCATTTTTGGTGCAGTTCCATTGAAGTCTGTTACACGCAAACAGCTGCGGGAAGAAAAAAAAAAAAAAAGTCCTTGACCCTTTCAAAAATCTGCACCAGCTCAAAACTCACAGATGTTAACTAGATCCATAGAAAATCGTGGTAAATGGACTGAGCGCGTTTCTGAAAACTGGAAAATGCACTGAAATCATAAGTGTGAACCTAGGGTAACTTACCAAAAAACCAACAAAAACTTCAAGTATCTGGTTTCAATATTCTTCAGAGATCTAAAAAAATATATAAAGAGCATTAAAAACTTTGTAATTTTCTCAATGATTTATTGACAACATATTTTACACTGCAAATCACAACCCTGCCAATTAACAAATGCCTAGAAAATATCCAGTCTTGATGGATATACTGGTTACTTCAAAGTCACTGTAGGATGGCATACTGAATCTACAACTCAGTTCTTAATTTTATAGACACTGCTGTTGTAATAGAACAACTACATGTCTAGATGTATGGGATCATTATATGATGGCTTTCACTACACCATGTACTACTAGCTCAGCACTGGCCAATAAACAGCAGGTAAAATAAGTATTGAACATGTCACCAATTTTCTCGGTAAATAGATTTCTAAAATTATTTATTTACTTCAGGTACTTATATAGCACTGTCAATTTACGCAGCACTTTACATATATATTGTACATTCACATCAGTCCCTAACCCTCAAGGGGCGTACAATCTAAGCTCCCTAACTCAGATTCATACACATACTAGGGACAATTTAGACAGGAGCCAATTAACCTACCAGCATGCCTTTGGAGTGTGGGAGGAAACCGGAGTACACGGAGGAAACCCACGCAGGCACAGGGAGAACATGCAAACTCCAGGCAGGAGGTGCCGTGGCTGGGATTCGAACCAATGACCCGAGTACTGCCAGGCGGAAGTGCTAACCATTTAGCCACTGTGCTGCCCATAAAATGTGCTATTGACATGAAATTTTCATGTCGGTAACAACCCATCCAATCCATACATACAAAGAAACCAAAACAAACAAGTTCAGAAATTAAGTTATGTGTAATAAAATGGGAAAAAAAGTATTGAATACATGAAGAAAGGGAGGTGCAAAAAAAAGGCATGGAGAGCCAAAACACTAGCTGAAATCTATCAGTAATTAGAAAACAACCCTGCCCCTTGTCAGTGCAAATTAAATATCAGCTGGTTGAGTCTCAACTGATGGCCTGTAAAAATGTGTCTCATTACCAAGGTGTCACACAAAAAAAAATCACCAAGAGGTCACCTCTGTTACCAAGCCCCGATGGGCGGGGCAAAATGTGTCAGAGGATACAGCAGCTGAGGCCATTCCTCAACATTAGACTCCTGGGGTCGGCTGAGCAGCGTCCATCCCTTCACTTTTATTAGCTTTCTCCTGTGGATGAAATCTTAATGATCTAGTTTTGTCTGGTTTGGGGTATGTCCATTTAAATATGTAGTAAAGGCCTCTTGAATGAGTGTTGAGGGATAACCTTTTTCCTGAAATTTATGCTTTAGGATTTCACCCTGTTGAATATAAGCTTTGTCATGTGTACAATTATGGCCAAGCCTAAGATTTACCATTCAGCTCCACACCCAACACAGAAAAATGGAGTACATTTTCAGCCAGCATTGGATCTTCTCGAAGATCCCCACATTAAGTTCTTTTGGGGACATCTGTTAAACAGGATTTTTAGAAGGGTGCCCAATATTAAAAGCAATATTATGCCCAGTAAGATACCACTCACTACCAATCACTCACGTCCTACCTTTACTTTGTCTAAAAAAAGGGATGTTTCAATGTCGTAAACCCAAATGTCCAATGTGTAAACATGTACAGCATGGCCAAAAATGCTTTACCACTAAGGAAAAGACTTCTACAATGAACACATTTTACAATTGTTCATCTGAATTCATGATTTATTGTTTGTCCTGCTGTATGTGGGTTGAAGAATTAGGATCTTAAGAAAAAAAGTTGGTGAGCACATACAATCTGTGGAGGATGGAATAGACAAACTTATCGTCCCCCAACATTTCCTTGATTTTCATAACAAATCTGCTGATCTTTGTGTCTGGGTCATAGAAACTACAGTTAGGTCCATAGATATTTGGACAGGCACGATTTTCATACTTTTGGCTCTGTATGCCACCAGAATAAATTAAAAAGAAACAATCCAAATTAATTGAAGGGAAGACTTTCAGCTTTAATTCAAGGGGTTGAACATAAATATCAAGTACAAATTTTAGGAACTGCAACCATTTTTATACACAGTCCCTCCATTTTTAGGGGATCAAATGTAATTGGACAAATGAATTTAATCATAATTAAATAAAATGTTCATTTGGAATATTTTGTTGAGAATCCTTTACTGACAATGACTGCCTGAAGTCTGGAACCCATAGGCATTACCAAAGACTGGGTTTCCTTCTTTCTTGCCAGGCCCCCTTCCATTAGAATGTGCGAAAAACAGTCGCGTTTGCAGTGCCATGCAGTCAGCAGTCGCACGTTTTTGCACACAGCAAAATGTTCTACAAACACGATTAAAAATTCACAAAGCTCTACACCAGCAAATGTGGAGGAGCCTCTTTGGTGTGTTTGTCACACTTAGGCCTGGTTCACACCTACGCAGGTTGTGGTTGATGTGGATTCTATCTTGTGGTTTTTTTTTTTTTTATAGGCATCTTTAGTGCATTTTGTGGGAAGTGTCTGATGTCTTGCAGGCATTATTATGCACGTCTGACCCCCGCGCGCGCGGCATTATTATGCACGTCTGACCCCCGCGCGCGCGGCATTATTATGCACGTCTGACCGCCGCGCGCGCGGCATTATTATGCACGTCTGACCCCCGCGCGCGGCATTATTATGCACGTCTGACCCCCGCGCGCGCGGCATTATTATGCACGTCTGACCCCCGCGCGCGCGGCATTATTATGCACGTCTGACCCCCCGCGCGGCATTATTATGCACGTCTGACCCCCCGCGCGCGCGCGGCATTATTATGCACGTCTGACCCCCCGCGCGCGCGGCATTATTATGCACGTCTGACCCCCCCGCGCGCGCGGCATTATTATGCACGTCTGACCCCCCCCGCGCGCGCGGCATTATTATGCACGTCTGACCCCCCCGCGCGCGGCATTATTATGCACGTCTGACCCCCCCCCACGCGCGCGCGGCATTATTATGCACGTCTGACCCCCCCCCGCGCGCGGCATTATTATGCACGTCTGACCCCCCCGCGCGCGGCATTATTATGCACGTCTGACCCCCCCCCGCGCGCGCGGCATTATTATGCACGTCTGACCCCCCCCCGCGCGCGTGCGGCATTATTATGCACGTCTGACCCCCCCCCGCGCGCGTGCGGCATTATTATGCACGTCTGACCCCCCCCCGCGCGCGCGGCATTATTATGCACGTCTGACCCCCCCCGCGCGCGCGGCATTATTATGCACGTCTGACCCCCCCCGCGCGCGCGGCATTATTATGCACGTCTGACCCCCCCCGCGCGCGCGGCATTATTATGCACGTCTGACCCCCCCGCGCGCGCGGCATTATTATGCACGTCTGACCCCCCGCGCGCGCGGCATTATTATGCACGTCTGACCCCCCCGCGCGCGCGGCATTATTATGCACGTCTGACCCCCCCGCGCGCGCGGCATTATTATGCACGTCTGACCCCCCCCGCGCGCGGCATTATTATGCACGTCTGACCCCCCCCCGCGCGCGCGGCATTATTCACGCCTGGCCCCGCGCTCTCGGCATTATTCACGCCTGGCCCCCGCGCTCTCTGCATTATTCACTTCTGGCCCTCGCGCTCTCGGCATTCTTTACTTCTGGCCCCCACGCCCGGCATTCTTCACGTATGACCCCAGCGCCCGACATTCTTCACGTATGACCCCCGTGCCCGGCATTCTTCACGTATGACCCCCGCGCCCGGCATTCTTCACGTATGACCCCCGCGCCCAGCATTCTTCACGTATGACCCCCGCACCCGGCATTCTTCATGTCTAACCCCTCACGCAGCATTATTCACTTCTGACCCCCGCACCCGGCATTCTTCATGTCTGACCCCCGCACTCAGCGTTATTCACGTCTGACCCCTGCGCCCGGCATTCTTCATGTCTGACCCCCGCGCTAAGCATTATTCACGTCTGACCCCTGCGCCCGGCATTCTTCATGTCTGACCCCCGCGCTCAGCATTATTCACGTCTGACCCCTGCGCCCGGCATTCTTCATGTCTGACCCCCGCGCTCAGCATTATTCACATCTGACCTCTGCGCCCGGCATTCTGACCCCTGCTCAGCATTATTCACGTCCGACCCCTGCGCCCGGCATTCTTCATGTCTGAGCCCCGCGCTCAGCATTATTCACGTCCGACTCCTGCGCCCGGCATTCTTCATGTCTGACCCCTGCGCTCAGCATTATTCACGTCTGACCCCTGCGCCCGGCATTCTTCATGTCTGACCCCCGCGCTAAGCATTATTCACGTCTGACCCCTGCGCCCGGCATTCTTCATGTCTGACCCCCGCGCTAAGCATTATTCACGTCTGACCCCTGCGCCCGGCATTCTTCATGTCTGACCCCCGCGCTCAGCATTATTCACGTCTGACCCCTGCGCCCGGCATTCTTCATGTCTGACCCCCGCAATCAGCATTATTCACATCTGACCTCTGCGCCCGGCATTCTGACCCCTGCTCAGCATTATTCACGTCCGACCCCTGCGCCCGGCATTCTTCATGTCTGAGCCCCGCGCTCAGCATTATTCACGTCCGACTCCTGCGCCCGGCATTCTTCATGTCTGACCCCCCGCACTCAGCATTATTCACGTCTGACCCCTGCGCCCGGCATTCTTCATGTCTGACCCCTGCGCTCAGCATTATTCACGTCTGACCCTGCGCCCGGCATTATTAGCACCTGAAATAAATACAATAAATGCTACGCTGGGTGCGAATGGGGCCTAAGGGGTTCAGTGTGGGTCGAAGATCATATTGCTATTGCTCCTGAGGAGGAAGGCTGGGCTATACCAAGTTCTCCCAGGGGTGTACGATTGCCCACACACATATGCAGTCACTCATAATGCTATCATTACAGGGGAGACATGCTGGAACACTGGGCCCTGTGAGGACACAGCCACTCTGACGTGGTCATGGAGGTCAGAGGTTCATTCATTCTGCTCACTCACCTTCCCCGGTCACAGACGATTGATGAGGTGTTCACAGTGCAGGGAGGACAGTGCGGTAGGTGTGGAGGTGACCCGCTGGCGATGAATGGAGAACACAGCTCTACACCCCTGACACAGGCGGAGAAGAAAGAGAGTCTTCAGAAACTTGCAGCGCTCCTTACTACTGGGGGCGTCACCGACAAATTGCTAACCAATCACTGATTTGGCTGTGCTCGTGAAAGCCAATCCCGTGTCAGCCGCATTTCTGTGTGACCGGTATGAGGCACGCCCATTAGGTTAGAACCATATCTAGACAGTCCTGTGTCAGCCGGGGTGGAGGTTGTCGGCTGGTGTCCCGGTGGGGGAGGGGAGGGGGTTATCTATGTGCCGCACAATACGTTCTTGCTGAGTAGCTTAGAAGGATTCCATAGAATTGAATAGAACGTGATTAGCCTGTAATAACATGTTGTAACTACACGTACATTCCGTATCTTCATCCAATAAATATGCTCAGCATGTCCTGACACGGCTTATTTTTCTGCTGTTTACTTTGAATTATTTGGACTTCAGGTGGGAAGGTCAACATAAAAAACCTGCTGAAATTCCTGCTCCAGTCAAGTTGGGTAAATAAGAAAAACGTATTTGTGACACTTTTCTGGCAGTGTGGTCCCTTTAAGACGTCAAAAACCCCTAAAAAATCCACAAAACGTTTAGAAAAAAAAAAAAGAAAGGCTTCCCATAGTTTCCTCAGGCAGCCTGTACATGAGTTCATGTTTATTCATTCAGTCAGCCTCCTTGTCACCACACTTATGCCTTCCATGTTCTCATCCACAGACCGATGAGTGGGGTAAAGAGACAGTATGACCCTTATTATATATATACGTATTAATGATCTATTCTATACACATTATGATGTAGGTAATGGTCTTTGGTCTAAGAGTACAGGGGTCAGAAGTGAATAATGCAGAGTATAGGGGTCAGAAGTGATAAATGCAGAGTACAGGGGTCAGAAGTGAATAATGCAGAGTATAGGGGTCAGAAGTGATAAATGCAGAGTACAGGGGTCAGAAGTGAATAATACAGAGTACAGGGGTCAGAAGTGATAAATGCAGAGTACAGGGGTCAGACGTGAATAATGCAGAGTATAGGGGTCAGAAGTGATAAATGCAGAGTACAGGGGTCAGACGTGAATAATGCAGAGTATAGGGGTCAGAAGTGATAAATGCAGAGTACAGGGGTCAGAAGTGAATAATACAGAGTACAGGGGTCAGAAGTGATAAATGCAGAGTACAGGGGTCAGAAGTGATAAATGCAGAGTACAGGGGTCAGAAGTGAATAATGCAGAGTATAGGGGTCAGAAGTGATAAATGCAGAGTACAGGGGTCAGAAGTGAATAATACAGAGTACAGGGGTCAGAAGTGATAAATGCAGAGTACAGGGGTCAGACGTGAATAATGCAGAGTATAGGGGTCAGAAGTGATAAATGCAGAGTACAGGGGTCAGACGTGAATAATGCAGAGTATAGGGGTCAGAAGTGATAAATGCAGAGTACAGGGGTCAGAAGTGAATAATACAGAGTACAGGGGTCAGAAGTGATAAATGCAGAGTACAGGGGTCAGAAGTGATAAATGCAGAGTACAGGGGTCAGAAGTGAATAATGCAGAGTATAGGGGTCAGAAGTGATAAATGCAGAGTACAGGGGTCAGAAGTGATAAATGTAGAGTACAGGGGTCAGAAGTCAATAATGCAGAGTATAGGGGTCAGAAGTGAATAATGCAGAGTACAGGGGTCAGAAGTGATAAATGCAGAGTACAGGGGTCAGAAGTGAATAATGCAGAGTACAGGGGTCAGAAGTGATAAATGCAGAGTACAGGGGTCAGAAGTGATAAATGCAGAGTACAGGGGTCAGAAGTGAATAATGCAGAGTATAGGGGTCAGAAGTGATAAATGCAGAGTACAGGGGTCAGAAGTGAATAAAGCAGAGTACAGGGGTCAGAGGTGAATAATGCAGAGTATAGGGGTCAGAAGTGAATAATGCAGAGTACAGGGGTCAGAAGTGATAAATGCAGAGTACAGGGGTCAGAAGTGATAAATGTAGAGTACAGGGGTCAGAAGTGATAAATGCAGAGTACAGGGGTCAGAAGTGAATAATGCAGAGTACAGGGGTCAGAAGTGATAAATGTAGAGTACAGGGGTCAGAAGTGAATAATGCAGAGTATAGGGGTCAGAAGTGAATAATGCAGAGTACAGGGTCAGAAGTGAATAATGCAGAGTACAGGGGTCAGAAGTGATAAATGCAGAGTACAGGGGTCAGAAGTGATAAATGCAGAGTACAGGGGTCAGAAGTGAATAATGTACAGAGTATAGGGGTCAGAAGTGAATAATGCAGACTGCATGCAGGGGTCAGAAGTGAATAATGCAGACTGCATGCAGGGGTCAGAAGTGAATAATGCAGACTGCATGCAGGGGTCATAAGTGAATAATGCAGAGTACAGGGGTCAGAAGTGATAAATGCAGAGTACATGGGTCAGAAGTGAATAATGCAGACTGCAGGGGTCAGAAGTGAATAATGCAGACTGCAGGGGTCAGAAGTGAATAATGTACAGAGTATAAGGGTCAGAAGTGAATAATACAGAGTACAGGGGTCAGACGTGAATAATGCAGAGTACAGGGATCAGAAGTGATAAATGCAGAGTACAGGGGTCAGAAGTGATAAATGCAGAGTACAGGGGTCAGAAGTGATAAATGCAGAGTACAGGGGTCAGAAGTGAATAATGTACAGAGTGTAAGGGTCAGAAGTGAATAATGCAGACTGCAGGGGTCAGAAGTGATAAATGCAGAGTACAGGGGTCAGAAGTGAATAATACAGAGTACAGGGGTCAGAAGTGATAAATGCAGAGTACAGGGGTCAGAAGTGAATAATGTACAGAGTGTAAGGGTCAGAAGTGAATAATGCAGACTGCAGGGGTCAGAAGTGATAAATGCAGAGTACAGGGGTCAGAAGTGAATAATACAGAGTACAGGGGTCAGAAGTGATAAATGCAGAGTACAGGGGTCAGAAGTGAATAATGTACAGAGTGTAAGGGTCAGAAGTGAATAATACAGAGTACAGGGGTCAGAAGTGATAAATGCAGAGTACAGGGGTCAGAAGTGATAAATGCAGAGTACAGGGGTCAGAAGTGAATAATGTACAGAGTGCAAGGGTCAGAAGTGAATAATACAGAGTACAGGGGTCAGAAGTGATAAATGCAGAGTACATGGGTCAGAAGTGAATAATGCAGACTGCAGGGGTCAGAAGTGAATAATGTACAGAGTATAAGGGTCAGAAGTGAATAATACAGAGTACAGGGGTCAGACGTGAATAATGCAGAGTACAGGGGTCAGAAGTGATAAATGCAGAGTACAGGGGTCAGAAGTGAATAATGTACAGAGTGTAAGGGTCAGAAGTGAATAATGCAGACTGCAGGGGTCAGAAGTGATAAATGCAGAGTACAGGGGTCAGAAGTGAATAATACAGAGTACAGGGGTCAGAAGTGATAAATGCAGAGTACAGGGGTCAGAAGTGAATAATACAGAGTACAGGGGTCAGAAGTGAATAATGTACAGAGTGTAAGGGTCAGAAGTGAATAATACAGAGTACAGGGTCAGAAGTGATAAATGCAGAGTACAGGGGTCAGAAGTGAATAATACAGAGTACAGGGGTCAGAAGTGATAAATGCAGGGTACAGGGGTCAGAAGTAAATAATGTACAGAGTGTAAGGGTCAGAAGTGAATAATACAGAGTACAGGGGTCAGAAGTGAATAATGTACAGAGTGTAAGGGTCAGAAGTGAATAATACAGAGTACAGGGGTCAAAAGTGATAAATGCAGAGTACAGGGGTCAGAAGTGAATAATACAGAGTACAGGGGTCAGAAGTGATAAATGCAGAGTACAGGGGTCAGAAGTGAATAATGTACAGAGTGTAAGGGTCAGAAGTGAATAATACAGAGTACAGGGGTCAAAAGTGAATAATGCAGAGTACAGGGGTCAGAAGTGAATATTGCAGAGTACAGGGGTCAGAAGTGATAAATGCAGAGTACAGGGGTCAGAAGTGAATAATGCAGACTGCAGGGGTCATAAGTGAATAATGTACAGAGTATAGGGGTCAGAAGTGAATAATGTACAGAGTATAGGGGTCAGAAGTGAATAATGCTCAGAGTACAGGGGTCAGAAGTGAATAATGCAGAGTACAGGGGTCAGAAGTGAATAATGTACAGAGTATAGGGGTCAGAAGTGAATAATGCTCAGAGTACAGGGGTCAGAAGTGAATAATACAGAGTACAGGGGTCAGAAGTGAATAATGCAGAGTACAGTGGTCAGAAGTGAATAATGCAGAGTACAGTGGTCAGAAGTGAATAATGCAGACTGCAGGGGTCAGAAGTGAATAATGCAGAGTACAGGGGTCAGAAGTGAATAATGTACAGAGTATAGGGGTCAGAATTGAATAATACAGAGTACAGGGGTCAGAAGTGAATAATGCAGAGTACAGGGGTCAGAGGTGAATAATGCATAGAGTATAGGGGTCAGAAGTGAATATTGCAGAGTACAGGGGTCAGAAGTGAATAATGTATAGAGTATAGGGGTCAGAAGTGAATATTGCAGAGTACAGGGGTCAGAAGTGAATAATGCAGAGTACAGGGGTCAGAAGTGAATAATGCACAGAGTATAGGGGTCAGAAGTGAATATTGCAGAGTACAGGGGTCAGAAGTGAATAAAGCAGAGTACAGGGGTCAGAAGTGAATAATGCAGAGTACAGGGGTCAGAAGTGAATAATGCAGAGTACAGTGGTCAGAAGTGAATAATGCAGAGTACAGTGGTCAGAAGTGAATAATGCGCACTGCAGGGGTCAGAAGTGAATAATGCAGAGTACAGGGGTCAGAAGTGAATAATGCAGAGTATAGGGGTCAGAAGTGAATATTGCAGAGTACAGGGGTCAGAAGTGAATAATGCAGAGTACAGGGGTCAGAAGTGAATAATGCACAGAGTATAGGGGTCAGAAGTGAATTATGCAGAGTACAGGGCCCCCTACTGACCCAGGGCCCTCGGGCAGTGCCCGAGTGCTCGAATGGTCAGTCCGCCCCTGGTTACCCCCACAATTCCGAGGATTAGCAGATAGCACAAGCTTTTTCACACTTAATATGTTAAGAGTATGGGATGTTTTACATAAACAAAAGGGGTGGGAATATAATTCACTGTTAATGCCCTTATGGTCCACAGAGTTTCTTCCCAGGTAAAGAAAGTGTCACTGGGAAGTGGATAAAGAAGGAAGATGTATGGTTGAGAGATGTAATGATGGGGTAGGAAATAGGTTCACTTAAGGATTTGGAAAAAATGATGGAAATATTCATGAGAATTGATGAGTAGCGTTATTTTCAGTTGAAACACTTTATAGGGAAGCTTCCAAGGTCATTGAGAACAAGAGAGGATTGGAACCCTTTTGAGCACTTATTAGACACATGGGGAGATGGGAAACATGGGATTTCTAAAATATATAAGATCCTCACTGGAATAACCACGGATATAAGGCCTCATTTATAGAGAAATGGGAAAGGGATATAGGAGTAACAATGGATGTGGAAAAGCAAAAGAAAATATGTAGTTTAATTCATGAAAATGGAAATATTAAGGAGGTAGAGATGAATTATAAATGTTTGGCAAGATGGTATATTACACCCAGTGTAGCACATAGATTGAATAGAGACAATTCACCTTTATGTTGGCATGGATGTGGGGGTACAGGTACAATGTATCACATTTGGTGGGAGTGTCCTAAAATTCAAGAGTATTGGGGGAACATAGTATGCCTGCTTCAGAAAATAATGGAGGTTGATATTCCAAAAGACCCAGAGATTTGCCTTTTTCATGGTACTAAGCTTTCGGTTAAAAAGTATTTAAAAAATCAGGTTTATTGTATTATCTGAATGCAGCAAAGGGATTGATACCCAAATTTTGAAAGGAACAGGAGGTACCAAAAATAAAGGATTGGGTAAACAGGGTGGATCAGATATATAGATTATAAGAACTTTACCATTTGAGTGAAGATAAGATGGAGAGTTTCCACATAAATTGGAAAAAATGGGAGGATTTTAAAAAGTCAAAATTAATCTTAGAGCATATAGGGGATTAATATAGAAATAATGTGGATATATTCTTGAATCAGGATCTCCAGAGTGAGTAGAAAAGATGTAGAGCGGAGGTTTTGAGGGGTTGGAGGGGGGGGGGGGTGGTATGTGGTTTAGTGGAGGGGGGGGGATGGGTGGGGGAAAAATATTAAGATTAAGGTTAATAATTAGATATTATGACAAGCAAATTCGAGGTCGTTTTTTGTGTTTATATTTTTAAATGGTTTGTTTGTATAAACTTGTAACTTGAAAATTGAATAATAAAATATTTAAATAATAAAAAAAAGAAGTGAATAATGCAGAGTACAGGGGTCAGAAGTGAATAATGCAGAGTACAGGGGTCAGAAGTGAATAATGCAGAGTGCAGGGGTCAGAAGTGAATAATGCAGAGTGCAGGTGTCAGAAGTGAATAATGCTCAGAGTACAGGGGTCAGAAGTGAATAATGCAGAGTACAGGGGTTAGAAGTGAATAATGCAGAGTACAGGGGTCAGAAGTGAATAATGCAGAGTACAGGGGTCAGAAGTGAATAATGCAGAGTACAGGGGTTAGAAGTGAATAATGCACAGTGTACAGGGGTCAGAAGTGAATAATGCAGAGTACAGGGGTCAGAAGTGAATAATGCACAGTGTACAGGGGTCAGAAGTGAATAATGCAGAGTACAGGGGTCAGAAGTGAATAATGCAGAGTACAGGGGTCAGAAGTGAATAATGCACAGTGTACAGGGGTCAGAAGTGAATAATGCAGAGTACAGGGGTCAGAAGTGAATAATGCACAGTGTACAGGGGTCAGAAGTGAATAATGCAGAGTACAGGGGTCAGAAGTGAATAATGCAAAGCGAAGGGGTAAGAAGTGAATAATGCAGAGTACA